>NC_135836.1:23906093-23931093 GCF_029677425.1 Wolffia australiana | reverse complement strand
GCTGTACTGATGAATCTATATGAAATTTTTCGTCGTTTCTTTGTGCTTCATGGGTCTACGGAAACGAGAAGAAATACAGGAACAGGGAAGAGATTAAACAAAGAGCTAAAAATTCTCATGCTTTTCAGAAATAGTCAAGGAAGGATTCCAGAAATGATGAGCTGGATAGATGGATCTAGTTGAAATCTTCTCGTCGTTTGTTTGTGGTTCATGGCTGTACAGAAGCGTGCAAAATCGTAGAAAAGCGAAATGATAAACGAGAGAGCAAACGAATATCATGCTTTTCGGAAATGGGCAAAGATTTGAAGAAAAGACGAGCCGGACAGATGAATCAAGTTGATATATTTTCGTCGTTTCTTTGTGATTCGTGGGTCCACAGAAATTTGCAAAATTTTAGAAAAGCGAAATGATTAACTAAAGAGCAAACGAATGTCATGCTTTTTACAAATGGGAAATTTGCAACATTTTCGCCGTTTCGTTGTGATTCTTGGGTCCAAAGAAATGTGTAAAATCCTCGAAAAGCGGAACGATTAACCAAAGAGCAGACGAATGTCATGCTTTTCAGAAATGGGCAAGGAAGATTTGAAAGAATGAAGAGATAGACAGATGAATCAGGTTGAAATATTTTCGTCGTTTCTTTGTGATTCGTGAGTCCACGGAACGCGCAGAAAACCTCGGAAAGTGAAACGATTAGTCAAAGTGGTTAAAAATCTCACGATTTTCAGAAATGGGTAAGGAAGATTTCAAGAAAGGATGAGCTGGACAGATGAAATAACTGAAATCTTGGTCGTTTCTTTGTGCTTCATGGATCTACAGAACCGCGGAGAATGCAGGAACATGCAGAGATTAAACGAAGAGCTAAAATTCTCATGATTTTCAGAAATAGACAATGAAAATTTCACGAAATGATGAGCTAGACAGATGACTCAAGTTGGAACATTGATCATCGCTTTTTAATTCATGGGTCTACAGAAACGCACAGAAATCCTAGGAAAGGGAAATGATTAACTAAAGAGCTAAAAAATCTCATCTTTTCAGAAAACTTTAGAAATGGGCAAATATAATCCGCAATACAAAATAGTATTTTCCAAGGGGAAAATAGGCACAACCAAGAAGCGAATGCTGCTGCCGGGGGGAGCGGAAGACGGCCGAAGAAACTGCAGACCAGTGCAGTGTAGCCATTCTTGCAGGCAGCTGAAATGGCGCTTCAGGAGAGAAATGGAGAGTGAGAAGAGCCAGAGAAGAGAAACCTTAACAGTGGAGAGTATAGAGAGAGAGGGAGAAAGAAAGAAAGAGAAGAAATGGGTGAACCCCGGCAGAGAGGTGTGTCCAAACCAAGACCACTCAAGATACTGCTGATCTCTGAATGGATTGACTGGCCTTCAATTTCCTGAGTTATTTTTTTTCCTTTTTTGCAGATGTTCTTGATTAGGGGACTTAACTACTCGTCACTAGGGTTCTACAGTCCCGGTCCGGTCCCGGTTCTAAACCAGGGCCTAAACCTTATTTGAACTTCGGTCTCGTCCAGTCCTGGTCCAAGATGGCAAACCTTGCTTGTCATTAGTCTTTAAACATGTGTTCTAAATCGTCATATTTAAATGATATTCACAAAAGACATTAAATTGTATTGAATAATAGAAATATTCAATCCCACTCCTATGATAAGTATGGTTGATCCTATAGAAATTGTTCGTTGAATTGATTTTTATGAATCCATTAATAATATTGCACCTAAATGTTAATGAAGTTGATTCATATCATGATAATGTAAATGGTTCTTATACTTCGTACACAAAATAGACACACAAGATGGGCTTTGTGCTTTTACAATGTCTTAATGGATCTCTAATCATAGGATACAAATTATTCTTAGTTTATATAGAAGTTCAAAAAAGTGATTGTATGGTCAAAATAGGATCATCTATCCTCAATTTAATGGGAGCTTAACTCAAAGAATAAGTTATAGTTAAATCCTTAGCCAAGTTAGTAATAATATTGGACCATATGTTCTTTAATGATTTCTGCCACCTATTAGTACTGACAAGAATGAGCTATTGCGGTTTGACAGTTAAATGTATCCTAATCCAGTTAGGGAATCTCCTGTGAATGAAAGATTATACATGCACAACAAATAATGATGGTAAAAATTTTGTGATATAATTAACACTCTCATCTGTATTTTTTATTAGTGTGAAATGTAGCTTAGCACCTCACGCATTGGAAACTCAATCATATATCGCATAAAATCAATCATTGACTAGCTAATCTATATGCTAATATACTAAATTGATAAGTTTGGTTGATTAAGGTTATTACACTATTTTAGTTATTCACTAGATGATACATGGGTCTCGATGGACATACACATGAGATTTTTTAACATTAGTGAATATACTCAAATTTTAAGGACTTTTATGAGAAGTTTCTAACATATTAAAAATGGGGAGGGCACCCATGTTTTGGTGTCCATTCAAGACAAACCTGGGGTCCCTTCTTGTGCTCTATCAAAATCATGTATTTCTAGTAAGATTGGATGGATAATATACTCTCTAGGATTTCAAATAGCGTTGTTCAATGGAACAATGATGATATCTGAAGCTCTGAATATCTCATGGTTGTGTCTAGAGACCAGAAAAAGCTTTTAGAGACTTGTTCGACAAATTTAATGATAGCAGAATATATAAAATGAAACCAAAATCAAAATTCAATTATGATAACATTTTACTTTGGTATTAATTTATGAATTTCACATCGTTAATTCAATCATCTAACACAAGAGGACAGGTAGGATAAATAAAATTTTATTTAAGTTTTAGCATAGTTTACTAAACTTATCCCAAATAATTCAAGAAAATTTTGAGATATTGATAAAAAAACTATTTTTATAAAATTTTACCACTAAATATCCAAACCCAAATTGAGAAATATTTAATTTATTTATAAGAGAGTCGGAAATGAAAAACTATCTTGGTTACCAGGGAAAATCAACAAGCCAATGATGGACATCTAGTCCACACTGATTCATCTCCATCACATAACCCTCAATTCAAGCTGAATGTATCTTTCGTCAAACTAAGAATTCATGTGATCTTGAAGAATAAAAATGTGTAAATACCAACTTTTATATGAATCCAAAATGACACTTGACTGTGTCAATGTTTCACAAGGTCTGATTCTTTTGGAGTATATCACCAATCAAAAGAGAGATGAGCAGAAGGTGTTGAGTATTGAGGATTGTATGTGCATGTTTGAATATAATAATACATGAAAACTTTATCATGTTATTAAGTTGAAAGTGTTATCATGGCCTGGTATCCATCAGTCATGTACTCCACTTGCCTTAAAAGGGGGTAGATTTGATTCAACTTTGTAACCATTGTTTTAAGTCGATTGAAGCCCCACAGTCTACTAAGTTGGCTTTCAGGCTGTTATAACAATCCAATCAGGATAAAACTATTTACAATACAACATTGATGTTGAAATGTTTTGCAAAACTCCCAAATATATAAAAAAACTCATTAATGAAGGATAATAACATAGTAATAATTTATTTTATTTATGGTACTACTTCTGAATTTTAAAACTCTTAGATTCATATAAAAATATGAATTGATAAGTATGAATGAAACATATGTTGACATAAATAATTTATACACCTGTAACCACATTTACTCATCATAATTTTATGTCAAAATATTATTCATCGTAATCTGATTTATTTTTTTCAGGATTAATTAATTTTTCATAACTTATCTTATCTCTTCCCAAACCAAAGATGACCCTTTCAATTCATGTGTCTCTCACGTTCCATTTATGAATTTATGGGACTTGCAGATATTTAAATGCAATGAGCCTACCCTCTTTTTTCTGTTCGGATTGAAAGATATCAAATTTTGTCCTATAAAATACCAGACTATTTTTGGATGACTCGTCTGACTTGAAAAGAAATCCTTAATGGTCATTGCCATGTATCCCCATTTGATTCAAACAAATGGCAACCAATCGCAACTTTGGGAATGATTAACATAGATGAGGATTGCAAAAAGGTGTCATCATGACATCACAAATTGGCGTGTCGTAATGGCCAATGATATGCTCACACAAGTGACTTTTTTTATTTGTAGGTGATGTGGACTGTTACGATCTACTCCCTCTAGTAAGCCTCGCCAAGGGCATTATCATCTTTCTCATTCCTTCTTGTATTTCCCTTAAAATATGTAGCCCTTCTCGTTGGAGGGCAGGATGATGAGTTTACAAGTTGTTTTCTCTCACTAGCTTCTCTCTCCATCGACGGTGTCCACTCCATCAAGCCCATTCCCTCCAACAACATCCATTTGTGCTGCTCCTCCATCCTCCTTGTCCCCTTGGTGTTGTCCATTCCGTCCAGGCCAGCCCGTTCACAATACAATTCCTGCAAGGAATGTATCATGGAAATAACATACCAGATTGAAAAACTCATCAAGTGGAAGAACATACCAGTTGAATCAGTGACATGTGAGCGTGACTCAGATTGGTGGCAATACGAGGACTTGATGCGGGCTTATGAAGTAGCGCAGTTGGCGTCGACGAGGGCGTCGACAAGTTCAAACGGCGGGGCATGTAAGGCCCCAAAGTATGCGGTATTCTTGGACAGAGGCCTGCGTGCTAATTATGGGGGCATGCCCGTGTTTTGGACTCACGATTTGGAGACCGAGTCCTCTTGTACAACACCACAACACACACTATGGTTGGCGATGCTCGACCTTGATATTTTTTGCCATCACCCTTATGGTGCATGTGCCTGTCGGTGCTTAGGCATGGCGGATCAGGGAAGGCCTATGTGTGTTGGGCGCACGTGCCACGGAGGCCGCCCATGGGGGTTAAGCACTGAGCGTGTGCGGGGGACGCGTAGGCTAGGTAGTAGTGCCGGGGAGCTGGGCGTGGAGTTGTGTGGGTAAGTCATGCGGCTGCGTGCGCACATCGTTTGTGCGAGACGCGGGGTAGGATGCATTTTGCCAAAAGTCTAAGGCATTGGCGCACAGAGAATGCCAAGACGGCGCGTGTGCTTGGCGCCCCCACGAGTAGCATTGGGCGCGCAGCGCCAAGCATCAGGCACCGAGCACAGCGGCATCCAGGCGGACCGTGCGCGGTTAGTGTCAACGCGGGTGCTGGTGGCATGTGGAGCGTCAAGGCTGGGATGGGCCGCATAGGGCCGAGTAACATGCCCACAAGAGCGCGGTGCCTGGCTGGGGGGCACGCGTATAGCGCTGGGTCGACAAGTGCACACGCGAAGCAGTGGGCCTCAAGACGCTAGAGCCATAGTACATAGGTGTGTGGTGCCTTGTCTCGTTACTTCGGTATCGTCCCTTTTCTCCCCCCATGTATTGTCCACGACTATGATGTAATATCATTACTTTATTAATGCAATGATCCTATTCCCCGATGGGGCTGCATCCCCACCCTCTCCTCTAACCCCTTCTATGTGTACTTAAGTTTTTGCCAAGGCTTCCTCTACAATTGATCAAGGCCGCTCAGTGTTCCGCTACAACGATATGGAATTTAAAAATTCTGAATCTCCACCATATCACTAGCTCCATTCCGAACTATCAGCAGCATTCATCATCATCACACTTCCTATACCCCATCGCTATCACATCCCTTGTTCTATTGTCCACAAAAAATCATATACAATAAATCATTAAACAATAGATAGAGTGGGAGGAAGCAGAGTGGGGATGAAGTAAAGATCACATTTTTACATGGTACAAACATTCATCCCACGAAGATATCACAAGTGAAACCTTCATGCCACGAAAATTTGGGACATGTTTGGAAGAATTCCATAAAGCCTACAACTATTGAGAATGAGAGGAGTCGTCGAGTTGTTCAAAGTCTCATCCAGTAAATATCCTTCCATGTCTGGCGCCAAATTTATAGAAGATATGCATCTTGTGTGCACTAATGGATGGATGGATATATAAAGCTCACATGTATGTGAGAAAGTGTAAAAAGTCAGACATGGAGGTTTTTATTTGCTTGAAGGTTAATTAGAATAAATAAAATAACGATAAACTTTGGACATGTATCAGAATGAATGATGAGAACATTTGGTGGGTATGTGTGTTTATCGGTGTGTGAGTGATATTGCGAGGGAGAGGGGTGAGGAAGAGAGAGATAGGAGGGGAGAAAGAAAATGTGGGAGAAGTTAGAGAGAGATTGACTTCGCATGTTAGATAGAGTGAGCGAGGCAGAGAGATGAAGAGACATCACCTTCTTTCTCCCATGAGAGATTCAGTTGACAAACATATATGGTATTTATGAGGCTTTATTCTTGGACTGAATCACATAATTATTTTTTAACTTGTCGGGCTCAAATTTATATTCTAATAATACTCCATGAATTTCTCGAGATCCTTAAATTTGACACTGACGTACTTTGATGTTCTGATTCTTTCTTGTGTAGCATTTAAATCATCGCATAGAACAACACATGCCAGCCATTAAATATCTTGTAAAGGTAAACTTCTGTCATAACTGATGTTCATATATATAAATCGTACATATAATTTTATTCTTTCATGGATATTCTTAATTAAAACATTTATATGTTCATCTAGTCATGTACTGAAAAGAGAGTTTTAATTATTATTTCCTTAGTTTATTTCATCAGTCAGAGAATTGTATAAAAACATACTTTCTAATTACCAAACCTCATCTCTTTATAATGCTATCCATATTTGTTTCAAATATCCAAGGCCGGCACGCGCCAGATTCGAATATGGCTCCTAGCTAGGTATTTGACTGTGTGACAACTATGTATGCAAAATTAAGATGGATCAATATATAAATCTCGAACTCACCGCACTTATTCAATCCAATAAATCAAACTTTCTCTTAAATGTGTCCAACCTCATCTCTTTATAATGCTATCCATATTTGTTTCAAATATCCAAGGCCCATTTCGTAGTATCCCTGTACTAGTTGCAATCTGGTCCAATACTATTCAACTATAAATTTATAAATAAAGAACTTATGGAAATTTGATTTATTTATTTTGTTTGAATATCAAAATGAATTTAAAATTTATTAGGTTTCAAACTCACCATTTCAAATACCCTTATGTAAAAATATCCAAATAAAATGTCCTCATTTTAATTCATAAGTATCTTAATTCAATCAAATTAGACTCATCAGGTAATAAATATACTTTCTGTAAAGTCCCTAATCCCGACTGTAAGAATACTTTAATCTTAATAAGATTATCTTAAATATGTAACAAAAATACCATGACTCGTTAAGCATACCATATCAATATTAATAAGAATACAATTTTCTACCTAGTAGAAATCAATATATGTCAACTCAAATTATATTATAGGTCGCCTTGCAATTCATAACCTATATAGTAATAACCGTGCATGTAAGAAGTGATGAAATTTGAACTAACGTATTTAAATTTTCTGATACTTCTTTACTTTATTTAATTACTTCACCTCGTACTTTTACGGTATTTACCACACTATATTACATGGATCATTATGATAAAAACTCAAGAAGATAATACTATTCAATGAAAATTTTATTATCTGGTGTAGAAACTCATCCAGGAATCCCTGAATATCTTTCATTTTTTCTTATTCATCATTGATCCAATCTTTTTTATATGAACATTATTATTGACCATCCTAAATACGATCATTTTATAAAGTGAACATAAAAACACGACCAAATAAAAATGTGAATGTTAATAAGATATCCTGGGTTTGAGATGACAATTTTTATACATGGTTTATTATTCCTTCCCCAGATGGATAAAAAGTTCTCTTTGAAATCCTAATTATGTTAGCCTCCCTTTTCTTTTTTCTTAGGATAGATAAATAAATTAATCTTCATTGCCAATTAGCAGGTAATAGTTTACAATAATGCTAACAAAATCATTGGTATTCAATTGATGATCATGATCAATACCAATAGTCTCACTATATTTTCGTCTGTTTAGTTTCAACGTTTAAATACCATTGCCATTTTGTCATGTGTTAAACTACCATATTTATTCTTGAAGATATATAATAATGTTTCATGCATGTGAACAAATGCAAAAAATTTCAAAGTGAACATATATTTACTTTATCTATAAATATTTTAAATACATGCTATAAGTCTTCTAGACGATACAACTCAAATTTCACTCCAAAAGAATACCCATTAAATTATAGAGCAAACTACGGATGAATTTCCTGCTTACAATGTCGATGGATACAATTTTAATTCGATAACATATTCAGGGATTTGTCTGAATATGTAAACTAATACATGCGTCTTGACCTCATCATTTTACTAGTCAGAATGAGTCTAATTTATTTTAAACTGATTAATGATAGCTGTCATACTCATTTTCTAAAAAAATGATCTAAAATTAAAGGTTTGGCCATGCTAAAACGTTTCGGTTTTTTAAAATCACTGTAGATCATTTTTTTTCATGACTGAAGATTAAGGTACTTGGCCATAATATTAAAATAAATATTTACCTTTAAGACTGATGACATTTAGAAATTACTCTAACAATTTTAATCCAAAATATTTTTATTTTTCTTCATCATTTAAAATCATAAGATGGTATGGACTTACTCTCCTGAGTTTATAAGGTCAAAATGAGTTGACACAATGGTCAAAGAGTCCATTCAGACTTTCAAATAAAGCACCATGTTGAACAATCATAAAAAGTACAATTAATGTATTTTATGACAAGCGAGCCTTCAATCTTCATAAAATTATATGGTTTACCACGAAGTTAAAAAACCCAAAAGTGTTTAACATGTTTTATCATGCAAAAAACTCAAAATGAGCTGACCACAGGTTGAATTGTCCATTCACAGTTCAAGCAACAGAGCAATAAATAAACAATCTAGCTCGGAATAGAGAAAAAATCATCAAAATACGCTAACTTGGGCATTCCTATAATATTAAAAAACTGTTCAATATGCGACGGCAGATTGAAACAACCACAACCAACACTTTTTATTACAAATCATGCTGCTGATAAACTCTTTACTCATCAATAGATTTTAAGCATCTGTAACTCGATATCCAAAATCATTATTTGACCATGAAAAATTCAAAATAAAGATATACATGTATGAAAAGAGAAAGCCGGATTATCACAAATTATAAATCCTTACTGCATCCAGTAAAGTCAAGCGAAAAGAAATAGAGATAACCATATGTCCTCACGTCAGTCTTATTCTCAGTGGGACAGCCAATCAAGATAACGATATTATTGGCTAAATAAAGGACCCAACAATGACTAAATTATTATAATATTGACTGTTTGGACTCAAACTCTCTCACGTACGATGAAACAAGTTAACATCTCTCTCACACCAGCCAGGCGTGGGACCCACGATTTACGTGTCGCCATCGCATCCGTCCAAATTATTGCTTCCCCATCTAAGCCACCTATCTGTACAGTGGGCCCTGCCGTGATTGAATTCGATGGACGAGACGAACGAACTGGACGTCCTGTCCCGTCATCAGTTGGTGTCTATGTCGTCATCCTCAGATGAGTTTAATGTGTATTTTATTGTTCTATTTTGCTTTAAAAATGCCATTTTTGAACTATGCGTCTCCTCCGTCCCGTCCCGTCACGGGTATCGTCGGGGATCTGCAGTTGTCGACCTCAGATGACGAGTTTATCATTTGTATTTTATCGGTCGATTTTGTTTAAAAATTCCAAGTTTTTATTCACAAGATCATGGAAATTCAGAGAAAAATATCAAGCTGGGGATTTGGTCTCTCCGAGAAATTGCAACGTCATCCGGGCAGCCATGAAAGACGAATGCCATCTATAATGATTTCGTCATCTGTCCTTCCGTCGTCCAGACGAACATGCAGCGTGTCACCAGGGTAGGGATTGTCAAACGTCATCCGTCATGTCACACGTCACCGTGCGGACACGTGACGGTGACGGTGACGGAATGCATAGGGCGTGACGGTGACGCAGGACGGGCTGTACGTGACGGCGACGGATACCCCGGACGCGTGACATGATGACAGGTCTGTCACTGATGACGACCGTGACGGATTAACATAGTAAAATAAATATTATAGATAATAACATAGTAACATAAATATTATTATATTTCGACTATGCTTATTAACATACTACAAATTAATATTATTATTACTGTCACCGGTGACGGTGACGGCGTCACGGTGACAGTGACATGATGGAATGAGGAAGAAGGGACGCGTGACGAGTCCGTGATGGTGACATGACGGAATGAGGAAGAAGGAACGCCTGACGAGACGGTGATGTGACGAACATTTAGTCTCGTCACCGTTCGTCACGCATCGTCATCCGTCCCGTCACGTCCAGGGCGTCACGTCCTGGACATGCCGTTCCCTATACCAGGGATCGGGATCATCATTATCAGACAACTGAGTTTAGTATTTGAATTCAATGGTCAATTTAGATGCCACATTTTGATTCACAAGATCACAGAAACATTCTCTCACGATGACGAAGACGCCGTTATCGTAATCTCGTCATCCGTCCTCCCATGAGACGCCAAAAACGCGTCCCTCCAGAAAAATACAATATTTTAATCCCATACTCGAGGGGGGCGGCTCCACACTAAAGTAAAGGTTTAAGAATATAGTGGCATATGCCGTAAATAACGGAAATCCGAGGGGTATTTAACAATGTCTCTGCTTTGATGGTCTCGGCCGTCGATCTAGAAGATCGTCTTCTTCGACGGTCTAACCACCGCTTCTCCAGTTCTCCTCGTCGGATCTTCCTCTCCCTCTTCCACTACTTGTTCTTCCCTGTTCTTCGTCTGGATCGTCGATCTCGCTGCGAGATCTCGGCATTGGTGGAGGAATCGGAGGCTACCGGATCGGAGATTTCGTCCTCCAGCGGAGGAAGTGGCTGTTTGGAACCCTAATTCGGCGAATCTCGCGCCGTCTCCGCCGGAATGGAGGCGGCGCTGGAGATGGCGCGGTCCAAGGACACCAAGGAGAGAATGGCCGGAGTGGAGCGCCTCCATGAACTGCTGGAAGCGTCCAGGAAGAGCCTCTCCGCCGCGGACGTCGCCTCCTTGGTCGATTGCTGCATGGATCTCCTCAAGGATAACAATTTCAGAGTCTCTCAGGGCGGATTGCAGGCGCTGTCGTCCGCTGCTGTTCTTTCCGGAGAACACCTTAAGCTGCATTTCAATGGCCTCGTTCCCGCCGTGGTGGAGCGGCTGGGAGACGGGAAGCAGCCTGTTAGGGATGCGGCTCGTCAGCTTCTGATCACTCTGATGGAGGTCGATCTTGTTTTAAGCTGGATTTTCGATCTGTTTTTTTTGGTTGATTCTGCTTTCTTCTGATTTGTTTCCTTCTCTTCCGTTTTATTCTCCGATTTCATAGCTCAGCAGCTGCTTGGTTGTCGCGTGCTGTTGCTTCCTGTTTTTACCATTCAATCGAGAGTTTGTTATAGAGTGTCAAATATGCAGACCATACTGTTTCCTTTCTATATATCTCTTCTTAATCAAACTCTTGAAGTAGTAATCTGTGTCTTGATTCCTTTCTATTGCGCAAAACATATAGGCAGCATGAACAGTGTATACAATAATTTTACTGCTCAAAATGTAGGTTATGAAAATTTTGCTGGCGAAATCCAGTCCAACCATATCACTAGTTTGTTGCTTTGCGTGTTTCTTGGCTATACACCAGCTGCTTGGTTGTCGCATGCTGTTACTTCCTGTTTTTACCATTCAATCCAGAGTTTGTTATAGTGTGTCAAACATGCAGAGCGTAGTGTTTCCTTTCTGTATCTCTTTTCTTTGTGGAACTCTTGAAGTAGTAATCTGTGTCTTGATTCCTTTCTATTGAACAAAACATGTAGGCAGCATGAACAGTGTATACAATAATTTTACTGCTCAAAATGTAGGTTATGGAAATTTTGGTGGCGAAATCCAGTCCAACCATATCACTATTTTGTTGCTTTGCGTGTTTCTTGGCTATACACCAGCTGCTTGGTTGTCGCATGCTGTTACTTCCTGTTTTTGCCATTTAATCGAGAGTTTGTTATAGTGTGTCAAACATGCAGAGCGTAGTGTTTCCTTTCTGTATCTCTTTTCTTTGTCAAACTCTTGAAGTAGTCATCTGTGTTTTGATTCCTTTCTATTGAGCAAAACATCTAGGCAGCATGAACAGTGTGTACAATAATTTTACTGCTCAAAATGTTGGTTATGAAAATTTTGGTGGCGAAATCCAGTTCAACCATATCACTAGTTTGTTGCTTTGCGTGTTTCTTTGCTATACCCCTATTTCCTCCTTTTCACTTTCCAGTATCGGCTCTCTCGGAGACGCGACCAGGGTCGCGGTCCTGGAGGTTCCAATTTCATATGTACTGGAAAAGGATATAATTTTTTAGGAAAAATACCACTAGTATTAGTTAGTTCCTTTCCCATGAATCAACTAAGGTCTTGCTAACGTTGTAGATTGCTATTGGCTTCTTCTCCACCCTTTGACAAAAGGCTGCCCTCACTGTCTCATACATCACTCAATTATTCTTCTGGACCAGGTTTCTTCACCGACTATTATTGTTGAAAGAGCTGGAAGCTATGCCTGGAACCACAAAAGTTGGAGAGTACGCGAGGAGTTTGTGCGAACTGTTAGCACGGCGATCGGCCTTTTCGCCTCTACCGAGCTTACTCTTCAGCGTGTTCTTCTTCCTCCGGTGATCTTATCGTCTCCGTGTAAAACTTTACATAACATGGTACAAATCTCCATGCCTATGATTTATCGTTTTTTATGTTTCACCAGGTGCTGCAGCTGATGAATGACTCAAACTACGGTGTTCGTGAGGCTGCTGCTTCATGCGTCGAGGTCCGCGTTTGAGCTTATCTTATCAGACTTGATACAAAACATATGACTGTTCTCTGACCATGATACCAGAAATATTTACTGTTTGAATGACTTTTGCTTTGTAAAAAACAAAATTCCTTACCCATCGAATTCGATCTCAGTTAAATCATGCCGCCTTCGTTTCAAATATGCTCACCTGCTGGGGTTCAATTACTAATTTATATTTCCATTTTTCCGATTCCAGGAGATTTATTTGCAGATTGGTCCACAATTTCATGATGAATTGCAACGACAGCATCTTCCTCCCCTGATGGTAATGTCATATTTCATCTATAGCATAATGCTTGATGGTTATGCTTCTCTTACAATTGATGGGGTGTCATATCGATACAGTTGAAAGAGATCAACTACCGACTGGAGAAGCTGGAACCAAAGTTACGTCAAACAGACAGCTCGGCTCATTTGATACCTTCGGAAGTGAAACCTTCCTTGCATAACCCCAAAAAGAGCAGCCAAAAAGCTAAACCAGCTCCACGGGAAACTAGTCTTTATTCTGGTAATTCCTATGAATATCAAATTATCGCGGCACAAAATAATCGTCGGAAGTTTTCAAATGATAGTGAATTGGTTGTTGCGTTTAAAAACATAGTCGAGAACGGTGGGTTTATACTTTCCACATTTTCGGGTTGATCACCGATTCCGGGTGATCTTCCCTTTTCCTCTCAGAAAAAATACTTCACATATTTTTTCGTCGGGTCATCATGGTGATGCTCATTATTGTGATTTAGTCTTTGTAACTGATACTTGTTTTCTCCGTTGAAATAAAGAAGCGATAAAAAAAATCCAATGATGATCACTTCACTATTCTGGCCTATTTATTCTGTCCTTATGAGTGATGATATCACTGTCTTTTTTTGGCGTCAGGGGAAGCTGATTCTGCAGAAAATCCGGTAGACCCTATTTCAGTGCACTCAGACAGAGAATTAGTCCGAGAAATCGAGAAAATTTCGTTGTCTTTAGTTCCAGATAAGGATTGGTCAATTAGAATTGCCGCTATGCAGAGAATCGAAGGACTTGTCTTGGGAGGTTAGTATCGAGGAATGTTTTTTGAATGATCTGCCGTTTCCACTTGCTAACTTGAGACGAAATCTTTTCAACTGAAGCATTTATTTTTGGTCACTAATCATCTACAGGGGCTGTAGACTTCCCATCCTTTCCGGTGCTGTTGAGGCAACTTATCACTCCTCTCAGCGCTCAACTTAGTGACAGACGTTCTAGCGTTGTAAAACAGGTGCGTGAATACGGCAGTCCGTCTCCACGATTAAGTATGAAAAAAATATCCGGCTGTATTCATCTTGAGACATTCTAGAATTCCGATTTTCTTAATGTCTTTGATGGTCGTTTGTTTAAATGCCGGAGTAATTGTACCTCTTTTTTCTAACTGTCATGCAAAACAAGAAAAGCAACTTGTGCAATGAAAAGGAAACTCCTGCCTTTTGTTGACTTGGGATGACCCGTATAAATAAATATAGGTTACAGAGTAGTGGGTTTGGCCGAGTTCTAATTCTAAAGAAGATCCACTAATTCAATGGGTCTTTTTGTCATTTGAATTTAAATATATGTTACAGCGTATTGGGCTTGACCAATTTCTAATGCTTAAGAAGATGCACTATCCGAATGGATCATATTAAGACTATCCTTTTAAATATGGCGAAAAAATGGCTTAAAAGGAATATTATTCCAAGAAAGAATCACATGAAGTTAAATGTAAGAAGAGAAATAAGCACTTATCTCTGTTCATGCCAATTGTTGTACTGTATTCTTATTCCAGGCCTGCCATCTTCTCAACTTCTTGTCAAAAGAACTGCTGGGAGATTTTGAGGCTTGCGCGGAGATGTTTATTCCGGTAATTAGTGCTTTCTGATGATTTCCATAATGCGTTCGTTCAATGGTCACGGTCCTGTATGGTTTTTCTTCATTTCAGGTGATCTTTAAGCTTGTTGTGATTACAGTACTTGTGATCGCCGAGTCTGCCGACAACTGCATAAAAACGGTATGAAAATGGAGCCCATCTTCCTTTCGCTGGAGTTCCCCGACGTCGTATTATACTTAATTTTATGAAATATTTTCAGATGCTTCGTAACTGTAAAGTTGCTCGTGTTCTTCCTCGAATCATTGATAGCGCAAAAAACGACAGAAGCTCAATCCTTCGTGCCAGGTAAAAAGAGAGCCGAGACATTCTCGGACTATTTGAACCATTGGTGCTGACTGATGTCACTTTTCTCTTTGGGCAGATGTTGTGAGTACGCGTTATTGATCTTGGAGTACTGGGCGGATGCTCCAGAGATTCAGCGATCTGCCGATCTTTACGAGGATCTTATCAAGTGTTGTGTGGCCGATGCAATGAGCGAGGTAAACCATCAACAGAATAATTTTGAATATTTATTTTCCATAATTTTGGGGTGGGTTGTCATAGGTACGCGCCATTGCGAGAACTTGCTACAAGATGTTTGCCAAAACCTGGCCTGAGCGTTCTCGGCGCCTGTTCTTATCTTTTGATCCAGCTATTCAGAGGGTGCTAATCCGATCACATTTATCCCTACTTTTATTAAAGCTCGTTGTCTGACGTTTATAGTTTTCTTATTAGATGATCAATGAAGATGGAGGCATTCAGAAGCGGTACATTTCCCCGTCAGTGCGCGAGAGAGTGGCGCCACTGGCACGTGCCTCGACTATCAGTATTCCGTCTGGTCTACCGGGGTATGGTACGTCTGCTATTGTGGCCATGGACAGAAGTGTGAGTATCAGTTCGGGGTCGAATCTCTCATATGGTGGCAACATGCACCTGGCCCAATCAAAACCCATCGGGAAGCCGGAAAGAAGCCTCGAGAACGTGCTTCACTCTAGCAAGCAGAAGGTCTCCGCCATTGAAAGCTTACTTCGGGGCGTGAGTCTATCGGACAGCCACAGTCTATCAACTCGCTCTGGTAGCCTGGATCTAGGTATTTGTTAACTGGAACCTTGACGTTAAATACCTTTTCATTTGATCTAAACAGTGGCATCTTTCCTCCTAGCGCAGGAGTTGACCCGCCGTCATCTCGGGACCCACCGTTTCCATCTGCGGTGCTCTCGTCAACAAATCTCTCGCTTCAGAGCTCTATGCTGGCAGATCAGAGTGCAGCCAACCCCGGCCGAGCCAATGCTCGCAGCTCCGGGTCATTCTTAAGTGACCTCATCTCCCAAAATCAAAGTGCAAGAGAACAAGGTAAAGCGCTGGGTCATTCTGATGCCTTGCCCTCTCTGTCAGCGCCGTACTTGGCAAGAAGGTACTCCGAAAGACCCCGCGAGGAGGCCCCTACTTTTTCTGAAGACAGCAGCGAAATGAGAACTGCTCGGCGGCTGCCTTCTTCTTTGCATGCCGAGAAGCTGCACCTCAACATGCCTTTCAAGGAAACTCACGACTATGTCCCCAATTTCCAGAGGCCGCTGCTTCGAAAGCAGGCGACCGGTAGAGCCTCGGCGAGCAACAGGAACACCACGGTAGATGATATCCAGCTCTCGGCCGGAGAGATGGGACCGTACGTCGGCGGGCCGGCAACGCTCACTGATGCCCTCACAGAAGGTCTGAGCCCCAACTCTGACTGGATGGCCAGAGTCTCCACCTTCAACTACCTGCAGATGCTGTTGAAGCAAGGACCGAGGGGGGTTCAAGAGATTTGCCAGCAGTTTGATAAGGTTATGAAGCTGTTCTTCCAGCACTTGGACGATCCCCATCACAAGGTCGCCCAAGCCGCGCTGTCCACTCTGGCCGAGATCATCCCGCCGTGCCGAAAGCCCTTCGAGAGCTACCTCGAGCGGGTTCTGCCGCACGTTTTCTCCAGGCTGATTGACCCCAAGGAGCTGGTTCGCAGGCCCTGCTCCACCACCCTAGAGACGGTCAGCAAGTCCTATGCCATAGACTCTCTGCTGCCGGCCTTGCTCCGTTCCCTGGACGAGCAGCGGTCGCCCAAGGCGAAGCTGGCCGTGATTCAATACGCCAACAGCTCCTTCAACAAGCATGGCGCGAATCCAGACGGCTCGAGCAGCGGCGGGCTGGTTAAACTGTGGCTGGCCAAGTTGCTGCCGCTTGTGAGTGACAAGAACACCAAGCTCAAGGAAGCGGCGGCGACTGGCATCATATCCGTGTACACCCACTTCGATTCCACTGCGGTGCTGAACTTCATCACCAGCTTGGCCATAGAAGAGCAGAACTTTCTCCGGCGCGCGCTGAAGCAGTACACGCCTCGCATTGAGGTTGACCTGATGAACTTTCTCCAGAGCAAGAAGGAGAGGCAGCGGCCAAAGTCGTTTTACGACCAGTCTGACGGCGTCGGGTCTTCTGATGATGGTTACGGCGGGGGCGGAATGTCGAAGAAGGGCCAGCTTTTCGGAAGGTATTCTTCGGGATCTATGGACATGGACAGCATCAGGAAGTGGGGTTCTCTTCAGGACACCGCCCACGGCTGTAATTCTTCGGCGTCGGCACTGACGATCTCGGACGAGGGTCCAGCGCATCTGTACCGGACCCATGATCAGATCTCCCCGGCGAAGATAGACGTGGGCGTTGACTCTATGGTCTCTGCGTTGACTCCGCGGACAGATGTCAGTAGAATGCTGAGTCTGAATGGGGACAATGGGCATGCAGATTCGGAACATGGTAGCCAGGAGAAGCTACACTTCCCCATTAGAAGCGGTTCCAAGTCGGCTGCAGGGCCGAGCATCCCTCAGCTGCTTCACCAGGTAATAAACTAACCGTGTGAGGATTTTCATCCATAAAAAATCTTCGGCGGCGGCGGCGTCGTCGTCGTCATCAACATCATCATGTTTTCCTCATTTTTCTTTCTTTATTGGTACCAGATCTGCAATGGGAGTCCTGATACTACGAGTGAAGCAAAGAGAGACGCCCTGCAGCAGCTGACAGAAGCCTCCAAGTCCAATGAGCAGTCTGTGTGGCCAAAGGTTTGTGATGATCTTGCGGAATCGTGATGAGATCTTCCTTGCATTTAATTATTCTGGTGTGCTAACTCTTCGCACAATTTCAGTACTTTAATCAGATATTAACGGCCGTTCTTGAAGCGCTGGACGATCCCGATTCTTCCAACAAGGAGCTTGTCCTGTCGCTCATAGTGGAAATGCTTGATCATCAGGTCGGTCCGCAGATGAACTGAACTTATAAAATCATTAAAAAACTAATGCCGTGATCTGATTCGCGCGCGTGCAGAAAGATGCGATGGAGGACTCGGTAGAGATTGTAATCGAGAAACTTCTCCATGCGGCGAAGGACAGCACTGCGAAGGTTAAAAAAAGGTCTTGCCATTAATAAATGTTTAGGCCCCCCCGGCTGACATGTGACTTTCAGGCATCGAGTGAGGCTCAGCAAAGTCTGTCGATTATACTGTCCAAATACGATCCTTACAGATGCCTCTCCGTAAGTCCACCGTTTCATATCATTTCTTCATTTATTCCGCTGTATTTTACGAGCATGTTTTTTCAATTTATCACCGAGGCTCCCGAGTAAAGAAGCGGTCATCATGAAGAAATGAAAGTTCTAGTTTTTTGCCGCTTGTGTAGGTTGTTGTTCCTCTCCTGGTCAGTGAAGATGAGAAGATACTAGTAACCTGCATCAACTGTCTGACGAAGGTAGAAAAACCTCCTTTTTTTGCGCATTTTCGTTTTTTTTTTGTTCAGACTGGCTAAAGAAAAAAAAAAAAGAAGCAGAATAAAGTGAGATCCTCTAATTTTTAATCTCTTATTTCCAGCTTGTTGGGCGACTATCACAGGAAGAGCTGATGGCGCAGCTTCCCTCCTTTTTGCCCGCGCTCTTCGACGCTTTCGGCAACCAGAGCGCCGACGTTCGCAAGGTTTAATTTTTTTTCTTTTTCTAAAAAAAAAAAAATTAATGCCTTGTTTCTACGGTTTAATGACGCGGCTGAAAAATATTACTCCAGACGGTGGTCTTCTGCCTGGTGGACATCTACATAATGCTGGGGAAGGCGTTCCTGCCGTACCTGGAGGGCCTGAACAGCACGCAGCTGCGGCTGGTGACCATCTACGCCAACCGGATCTCCCAGGCCCGCTCAGGATCCGCTATCAACGCCAACCAAGGCTGATCCTCGCTCGTCTATTTTTTTGTAATATTCTCCTTCGCATAGGGCATTCCCTTGTCTCTCATGCCCTAGTTAAATCCCGTCCGGATGATACCGAACAGTTCACCTTTTTAATGCTATTATTGAAAATTTTTGAGGCATCGAGCAGCTATTCCAATAAACACCGTCCTCGACTTAGGTTCCACAATTTACGGACTAGAGAGCAATAAGTAAATATATAAAAAAAGGACGGCCAGGGGAAAGGGGCGGTGAAACCGTGAAAGAGAGGGATTTTTATAATAAGGGAAGACTGAAGAGAGGGTGGGTGGGGCAGGGGCAAATCTAGCGCGTGAGAGGGAGGGGGGGGTAGCGTTATCCGGGAAGGGGGATAACGTTGCGGACGTGGCGAGAGGGGAGTGGTTGGGGGAAGTGCTGTGGCGGTGTGGGAGAGCGGTCAGCCAGTCTGGATTTATTTAGGGGATCAATAGCGGAAACGTAGCAGATGCCACGTTGCCGGTGGAGGATAAAGAGGAAGAGCGGAGCAAGGGAGGAGGAGAGCGGATAGCAGCCCAGCCCAGCCAGTCCGAACCTCTACCGGAGCTTGATTGCGATGGCCAGCATGGCTTCGGCAGCCGCCGGTTTCCTTCTTTCGCCCGCCGTGGGCGCCGCCGGCGCCGCCGCCAGCTCGCGCCCCGCCTCCGTCTTCTTCCCGCGGAGCGGGAGGAGAAGCCTCGCCGTGCGCGCCGAGGAGGCCTCCGCCCCCGCCCCCGCCGCCGCCGCCGACGCCGACGCCGCCGCCAAGCCCGCCGCCCCCAAGCCTCCCCCGATTGGACCCAAGAGGGGCGCCAAGGCAAGCCTCTCTATCTCCGGACGGATGACGTTACGTCTTCCGTCCGTCACCTTTCCCGTCATCCGTTCCGCTCACCCCCTCAAAGCAGAAGAGAACTGCAGACCCGGTGACGGATGACGGTCGGAAATATCCTACCGTCTTTCATATCTCTATCTATCTATCTATCCGCCGCCACATCACTGAGTTTTTTATGTGTGGTTTCCATATTCCCTTATCTCTCTCTATCTCTTTGCTGTACGTCATCCGTTCCGTTCACCCCTCAAAACGGAAGAAAACTGCAGACCCGGTGACGGATGACGGTCGGAAATATCCTTCCATCTGTCATATATCTCTCTCTATCTATATCCTCTACCACATCACTGTGTTCTCGATGTGTGGTTTCCGTACTCCCTTATCTCTCTCTATCTCTTTGCTTCACGTCATCCGTTCCGTTCACCCCAAAATGGAAGAAAACTGCAGACCCGGTGACGGATGACGGTCGGAAATATCCTTCCGTCTGTCATATATATATATATATTTCTTTCTATCTATATCCTCTGCCACACCACTGTGTTCTTGATGTGTGATTTCCATACTCCCTTATCTCACTCTCCTTATCTCTCTCTGCTTTGCGTCATCCGTTCCGTTCACCCTCCAAAACGGAAGAAAACTGCAGACTTGGTGACGGATGACGGTCTGAAAAATGTCTATATCTCTCTCTATCTATCTACTGCCACATCATTGTGTTCTTGATGTGTGGTTTTCTATATTCCCTTGTATATATATATCTCTCTCTATCCCCTGCATTTGGTTATATTTCTACCTATTGTTTCTCTTACAAATTATCGTTTTTGGTTCTGTGGCAGGTGAAGATCCTCAGGAGGGAATCCTACTGGTTCAACGATGTTGGATCTGTGGTCACTGTTGACCAGGTGATGCATCTCTCTCTCTTGATGTAGCCTTCCTCCATCGATCTTCAGACTTTTGGTAGAGAGATAAGATAGATGGACGGCTTTATGATGTCATCTTAGTCCATCCGCATTCTTCTAACATTGGTCTAAGATCCATGGAGAGAGAGTGAGGAAACTGAATGTATTTCTCGTTTCATCTCTCTTTGTGTTTGTCGCTTCATCTGTTTTTCTCTATCTCATACTGTTTGTAACTTGGTTGCAGTCGACGGAGAGATAGATACTGTAGAAGTTGGTCTGATCCATCTCTTAACAGCTTTATGACTTCCTCTCCATCCATTTATCATCTCAATCCATCCACATTCTTATGACTTAGGTCTAAGATCCATGGAGAGAATATGATAAAACCATCTTTCATCTCTTCCTATAGAGAGAGAGAGATGGGGAATCTGATCTCATTCTCTGTATTTCTCTTTCTGAAACTTCTTGTAACTTGGTTGCATCTCTAAACAGTAGAATCTGGTCTTATCCATCTCTAAACAGCCTTATGATTTCTTCTCAATCCATACAGAATCTCCTAACTTATGTCTAAGATCCATGGAGAGAGTGCGAGGAAACCAAATAAATTTCTCCGCCCATCTTTCCTTGTGTTTACCTATCAATCTCTCATCTCTTCCTAGAGAGAGAGAGATGGGGAATCCGATCTCTTTCTCTGTATTTCTCTTTCTGAAACTTCTTGTAACTTGGTTGCATCTCTAAACAGTAGAATCTGGTCTTTTCCATCTCTAAACAGCCTTATGATTTCTTCTCAACTCATACACAATCTACTAACTTGTGTCTAAGATCCATGGAGAGAATGTGAGGAAACCAAAAAATATCAATCTTTCATCTCTTCCTAGAGAGAGAGATGGGGAATCTGATCTCATTCTCTGCTTATCTCAATCTCAAACTGCTTATCACTTTTGTTGCAGGATCCCAAGACCCGCTACCCAGTTGTGGTTCGGTTCAACAGGGTCAACTACGCCAACGTATCCACCAACAACTACGCTTTGGATGAGGTCCAGGAGGTGAAATGAGTGGTCGCCTCGGGCGGCTGAGATTTCTTAAGTGTTTGGGGACTTTTCATTGGGAATTTGTATAAATACCCTTCTATGTAAGCTGTTCTCTTCACCAATCTTTAGTTACAATCCCGCTTTCTTTCGTTTTTTGGGTCCATGACCCCCAATTTTCCAACAGTTGGTGAGTTTTTTGTCATCTCCAATAAATTCCTTAAAAGGCTTTCCTAGGTTCCGATTTCTGAAAGTAGGTTATCTTCGAGGAATCTAACTTGAATTTTCCTTTGAATGATTCTTACTGGTTTTTTTACTTTAATCGGAAGAAAAGAACAGGAGCAAGGTTATAGTACCTTATATCTCTGAATCGCACGATTTTCGGTCTCCAGGATGACCCAATTGCGTCGATCAATTGCCTAACATGTGCAGTTCTGAGTGTTGAAGCTTAGACAAATCAGCTTTGCTGGTTTGTTTTCGGTTCGCCCTTCCCTGGCAAAACGGTAGATAGTATTAGTAGCAAGAAAAAGGCATAATTGAACATCGGATTGATACAAAGTCCTAGTTTTGTTCTCTATTGTCTTCCTCATTTTTATAAACTCATTGAACTTTCAGATATAAACATATGTCGAAACAAAATTTCCTTGAGTGTTCTTCTATATCCTTTAACGTGAACTATACCACAAACTCAGTCAAAGAAGGACATAGAAAAGCACCGATCTGCAATGAATTAGTTGACTTTCATCTAAAGAAATGAGATGGGTTTAATAATCCCACGCAGGAGCAGAGATCTGAGCCGATTAATTCTTTAAAGATTGAGATCTGAACATGTTTGTTCTCAAACTGAGATAATAAAGAGTTAAGATTAATCGATATGTGGCGTTACTCTATCGACTCTACAGTTTTCGCAAAAGCGAAAGATTTTGGTGAAGAACAGTCGGTTAGCGATTGGGGGCGACAGTCCTGAAATAATTAACTAAGAAGAGAGTGTGTCCATCGCGAATGATCAAATGATCATCTCTATGTTTATCTTCGAATCCGTACGCTTAACACGCGTCCGCCGACAGTCTATCGGTACAATAAGAAACTCAAAATAAATGTAGACTTCAAGGTGAATCGAAATACAACTTACTTGACAGGGTGAAGAATGAAGCATCAAAGCTTCATGGAATGAAGACGGTGGCGGATGCAGAGAAGGGAACCGTCTCATCAGATCATCATGGAATTCCAACATTTTCAAACGATCGCTCAATATTACAGAAGTCTGATGTTAAAATCTCAAATTCCATGATGTCCTCCCCTGTTCATATAACAAAGGAGAACATGAAATTTTCTCACACAAGTTGATAACCACATCATTGTGCCGCGCATGTACCCTCCAGAATCCCTACCTTTTATAAAATCACTCGATTTGACGAAGCCTGAACGAAGAACAAACCAGAATTTCGTCTCTAGCATGAAATAAACCAAATGATAATATAGAATTTTCTCACACAAATAGATATCCACATCATTCTGCCACGCATCTCCCCGCCAGAATTCCAACATTTTGTTATGGTCGCTCGATTTTGACGAAGCCTGAACCAAGATCAAACAAGAATTTCTTTTCACACATCATCCTCCCCTGTCCTGCACTCTAACACGAAGTAGATCGAATGAGAACATGGAACTTTCTCCCACAAGTAGATATCCACATCATTCTGCCGCGCATCTCCCCAGAATTCCAACATTTTGATTAATAATCGCTCGATTTTGACGAATCCTGAACCAAGGTCAAACCAGAATTTCCTTTCGCACATCATCCTCCCCTGTCCTGCACTCTAACACGGAGTAGATCGAACGAGAACATGGAATTTTCTAGCACAAGTAGATATCCACATCATTCTGCCGCCCATCTCGCCATAATCCCAACATTTGACAAACAATCGCTCAATTTTGACGAATCCTGAACCAAGATCAAGCCAGAATTTCCTCTCGCACGTCACTTCTTCCGTTACCTTCCTGTCCTGCACTATTTATAGGAAAGAGATATCAAGGATGAGAGATCGGACGGTCCAGAACCCCCGATCCGGGCAGTTAGAATCGGGATACCATCACAAAAGCTAATGGACCACCTCTGTCTACGTGGTGCAATCTCAACCGTCCATGTGACGTTTTCAGCGGCTACGATGAACTCGGAGTTCTGGTGGTTATGACGGGAAGAATGAAGAGAAGCAGCTGGGAAGAAGGTCAGTGGAGAAGAGGAAGATGGCCGTCGGAGTCGACCGATTCTCAATGGCGGGTAATTCTTGCATAGTTTCTTGTTCTTCTCGAGGATTTCAAATCGAATGCGTTGTAATTGGCCGCGGAAAGAGATTTTCTTCATCTTCTATGCCCCCGCCCCTTCTGCGAGGGACCGGCATCCGTTTGCTTTCATCGACTCTGAGCACAAGGAAATTGAGACGGAAGATCGCCCGTATAACGTGCTTCGCTTCGAATCAACCGTCTCCATCGGATATTAGGTCAGTAGATATGCTTCCGTTTGTCTTTTTTTACTCCTCTGGATAGCTTGATTTGATAATTGAGGTTAGAGAAGAGTGAAAGATCTGTGGAGGAGACCGTGGGAATGAAGAAAAACTAGAATTTCATATTTAATTCGGAGATCGAGCTCACCAATGGAAACCAGCAACCGTTCTTTCGGAATTTTGAATTTTATTTCCATCGACTGAATGATGGGCTGAAGCAGGGGTGTCTCTAGCTTTTAATCGCTCTATATTTTCTATTGAACTACTTCTGATCGGTGCAACTTTAACTTGGAACATTTCTAACATTGGCATTCATCCGAGATGATCCAATATTTGAGATATTATTATATCCCCTCGTTAAACTTAGAATGAGAATAGCTACGCAATTTCATGACCAGCTCAGTATTATACTCAGGTAAACCATTTTACTGAATGGTTGCAAAATTGTGCTTGCAATTTTAAGGCTCTTAAGCCCTCACGAGTTTTCTCGGACCATTTCTGAACAATGAAAGTTAACCTTGGGACATTTCTTAACGATCTATTCATCCGAGATGATCCAAAGCTTTTTGAGACATTATTAGATCTCCACATCAAATTTAGAATAAGAATAGCTGCACATTTTGGTGAACAATTCAGTATGATATTTCTGGCAACCCTTTTCCTAAAGGATTGCTATATTATCTTTCTCTAGCCGGGCAATAATTTTCGTTATAGATCTATAATTGAAAGAATCTGATGATTTCAACATGGATTG
>NC_135836.1:23768593-23901093 GCF_029677425.1 Wolffia australiana | reverse complement strand
AGATACTGTGAGAGAAAGAGAGGGTGAGAGAGATACTTAGAGAGAAAGAGAGGGTGAGAGAGAGATACTTAGAGAGGATGAGAGCTTGAGAGAGAGATACTGAGAGAGGAAGAGAGGGTGAGAGAGAGATACTGAGAGAGGAAGAGGGGGTGAGAGAGAGATACTGAGAGAGGGAGAGAGATACTTAGAGAGTGAGAGAGCGTGAGAGAGATACCGAGAGGAGGAGAGGGTGATAGAGAGATACTGAGAGAGGAAGAGAGACAGATATGAGAGAGAGAGATACTGAGAGAGGGAGAGACACAGAGAGAGAAAAAGAGGGACCGAGAGAGGGAGAGAGAGGTGGAGAGACAGTGACAGAGATAAAGAGAGATAGAGGGAGAGATAGAGAGAGAGTTGGAGAGACACAGAGAGAGAAAGAGAGAAAGAGAGATAGAGGGAGAGACAGAGAGACAGAGAGAGAGACAGCTAGACAGAGACAGAAAAAGGAAGAGAAAGAGACAGATAGAGAGGCAGAGAGAGACAGAGAATCAGAAAGAGAGAGAGAAAGAGAGTCAGAAAGACCTAGAGAGAGATAAGGAGATAGAGAGACAGAGAGAGAGAGGGAGAGAGGGAGAGACAGAGAGAGAAGGAGAGAGAGAGGGAGAGAGAGAGAAGGGGAGAGAGACAGAGAGGATCCGGCCCCTATTTTTGTTATTTTTTTGTCAGAGTGACGATAGAGCGAGAGAAGTTCCAACTCTTGGCCCGATATGTTAAGTCTCTTCCGTCTTCGTTTCCGGAAGGATAAGTCTCTGTCCCTTGTCGCTTTTGCCGAGTTCATCATAACTTGGTTTTTTTTCAGCCATCTTTCACCCACAAAAGAAAAAATAATGCCGATATAAACCTCTTATTTTCCATTATTTTCTGCCATTAAAATACACCTAAATGGGCCCAAGTATATTACATTCATTACCTAGTTATCCTTCCTTTTATTTAGCTAAGTCGTTGACCCTCAGTTAATGCTCACGTGGCAAGTTGCCAAGATGGGGTCCCCGAAAAAAATTCTTATAAAAAAATATAAAATGCAATAAATTATTACCGCCCTCCACGTGTTAAAAATGACGTCATCTCTAGCCGGGTCTTCCGTTTACCCAGCTGGCTGCACTACGGTCACCGCCAGTAACCGAGAGGAAACGATCACCCTCTCCCGTCGCCCGCCCAATAGCGGTGACCTTACCAGAATCCATATCAACCGTCCGATCTCCGTTACCGTTTGGGATACTTCATCGGGAGATGATCTTTTTCGTAATTTCTACATCTTGCGAGGGGAGATTAAAAAGTAGGTGAAATTGGGGACTTTTGTGAAATTGTGGTCTTTGTTTTTTTCGTCTGTTGGATCCCCGCTTATGGTAAACGGTAAGCTCACGGGCTTCTGATCTTCGTAGCTTTCTACGAACTTCAGAGCTTCTTCTTCATCTGCAACGATAGATAGAACGAGAGAGAAAGAAGAGAGATTTCTCATTGACGAAGCAAGTTCATTGGGGAAATCTATGGTGGAAAGGGGGAGGAGGAGGTAGGCCGAGATGGGTATGAAGATTTCAAGAGTTTGCTTCGGTTTCCGGTTTCTAGGTAAGGAATGGGTCTTTGATTGGTTGTTCTTTCCGGTCGATTTCTTTCGAATGAGGTCTTCTTTCTTCCCTTGCAACACCCATTCCCGGAAATGGCCAACGGATTTCCCTATTCTTCTCAGTTTCGTTGATTTGCCCGCATTCTCTGGCTGTTTTCATTTTGGTCGGGATCGATTACCCAGTTCTTATCATCCTTCTTCTTTGCGCTCGAATGCAGATTTTTCTTATTTCTTAACGCGTTGTCCGGGTGTGATTTCATTTCTCGCGTCTTTTTTTCTGCCATTTGTCGCTTTTTTTTTTCCTTTCTGGTGGTGCAGCCTTTTATCCTGATGCTCCTTGGGATCTCTTTATCTTTTGTTCTTCTAATTTTCCGGAATTTTCTCTCTAATCTTCACTGTTCTTCATCCTTCCCTTTTTCCCTTCCAACCCTGTTTCCTCATTCCTGCTTGATTCCTCTTTCCCCTTCCTGCCACCGATTCCCACTGTTGGAAGTTTCACGTCCTTTCTACTGTTCCACTACCTTGATGCGGTTGACTGTAAAGACTAGAAACTGTATTTCCTGGCGCCTTTCTCTCCTGCATATGCTTACAGGCTGTTCTTCTGTGTTTGTTTTCTTAAGCAGATGAGAGATTCCTGGCCGTCCATCTCCATCTCTCCGGCTTAGAATGGTGAGCACGGCCACTGTAGCTATGAACAGTTTACTTGTATTCTGAACACCCTCTTCTTCATTTGAAATTCTCAGATTTCGTGACGATGAACGACGCTCAGAGCTGGCAACCGCGGGAGAAACCCATTCCCGGATGCATGGGAAGGATGATCAACATTTTAGCCCCCTCCCCTGGAACGAAGATGCTATCAAACAAACCCCATCAAACTACATCGACAAGTTTACCCATTTCAGGCTTGAAGAACACCGCAGATTCCATTTCTTCTCCGGTGAGCAATCTAATTCTCTTCCACAAGATCACGCGTTGGGCATTGAATTTCTTAACTGGGTTTTCTATTAGGCGCATTGTGACCCCAGAAGGAGTTCTCCAGGAGTGGTGGCCAGGTTAATGGGTCTGGATGCTCTTCCGGCGTCGCAATCGCAGCCGGCGTGCAGAGACAGTGCCCGCCGTGGGCAGCAGGAAGATCGCTGCTTGAGAAAGACCGCGTCGTCGCCGCCGCCGCCGCCGCCGGAGAAGAGGATGGACCTTGTAAGGCAGAAATTCATGGAGGCAAAGCGGTTGGCCACGGATCAACGCCTACTCCAGTCAAAGGAGTTCCAAGGCGCGCTTGAGATTCTCAGCTCCAACAGAGACCTGTTCCTCAAGTTGTTAGAAGAACCCAATTCGCTGTTATCGCAGGCGGCAGCACCGCCACCACCGCCGCCACCACCCGCAATGAAGCGGATAACAGTTCTGAAGCCATCGAAATCGGTGGAGAACTTGCCGCCACCGACGAGGATTGTGGTCTTGAAGCCGAGCCCGAGGAAGGGGCAAGAGCCAGAGCCTCCGCCGGAAGAAGAGGTCTCCAGTTGCCGAGACGTGGCCAAGGAGATCACTCGGCAGATCAGAGAGAGCCTCGGAGGAAACCGGAGAGATGATGCTCTGCTCTCCTCTGTTTTATCCAACGGCTACACTGGTGACGAGAGCTCCTTCAATTCTGATAATCTCTCCGATTCTGAGCTCATTTCCTGGGAACATGGCAACAGGATGGGCAGCCCCTTCTCCCTCTCTTCCCTGAGCAGAGGCTCCTACTCGCCCGACTCCTTGGTAGTCAGAGAAGCCAAGAAGCGGTTATCTGAGAGGTGGGCTATGGTGGCCTCTGGCGGCAGTGGCGGCGGCAAAGAACAACAACAACAACACCAGAGGCCAGTTCGCCGGAGCTCCAGCACTCTCGGGGAGATGCTCTCCATTCCTGAGAAGAAGGAAGAAGGCAACGATGTGGATCTCTGCTTGATCAGAGACGAGCCGCCGCCAGAGCTTCTCCGGTCTAAATCCCTTCCTTCGTCTTCCTCCTCCAAGAGGAACCTGTTCAAGGGGAAGGTGTCGAGTCTGTTCTTCTCCAGGAGCAAGAAGCAGACAAAGGAGAAGGCCGATGGTGGCACCTCGTCTCCAATGGTGGAGAGGATGGCGGAGGCTGCTGGCGAGCAGCCCAGCCCTGTGTCTGTGTTGGCAGCAATGCCGGACGATGCGACCAACAGCAGCTCCTCCCGGTCTTCCGATGGGGGCGCCATTGTTGAGCCCCGACGTGAGATGATCTCTCGATCGCCGCCAATTGGGTCGATGAGGCGCAGTCTGAGCCGCCCGGCGCCGAAGCTACAAGATCAGTACTCTTTTGTGAAGTTGCTGCTTGATGCCGCCGGCCTCAGCTGTGATGCGGCGGTGAGGCGGTGGCACTCTTTGGAGAGCCCGCTGGACCCTTCACTTCTGGATAGGTTCTTGGAGAAGGACGAGGATGCCAAGTGCAGGGAGCGGCGGTCGGGGCAGCGGCTGCTGTTCGACGCCGCCAATTCGGCTCTCTTGGAGATGGCACACACAGGCTGCAGCGGTGGGGTGCCGGCCGAGGAGGTGTGGCAGCGGGTGACGGGCTGGTGGAGCGCCGCGACGGACCCGCCGGGGACGGGGGTGGAGCGGGTGATGAGGATGGAGGTGGCAGAATTTGCTTGGAGTAAGATGATGGAGTTGGAGAGGGAGGAGATTGGCGGCGGAATTGCGGCGGCATTGGCGGAGGAGATGGTCGGGGAAGTGCTGTTCGAGTTCATCCAGAGGCATCCTTTCCATTGAGCTTCTTGGATTGGCTATTAATTCTAATTCCCTTCAAGTTTTCATATCTTACCAGGTTCTCAGAGTTTCATCTGTCTGTATGTATCGTTCGTTTGTGAACAATGGTGTGGAGTTGGCCTTCTTAGAGAGGGAGAACGGGGGTTTCTGTTTCTCTCTGTTGGCGGGTCATCTTCAGCCACCGTTTGTAGTATCTAGAGAGAGTTACAGAGAGAAAAAAGATTCTAGACTTTGTTTCTTTCTACACCCTCACACTGTCGCTATCTCGGTATAGCCATTGACGTTTTCTCCATCAACCATGTGTACATTGACCCCCTGATAGGAGAAAGGACACCATGCAGTTCGTGTTTCTCTCTCTTATTCTATCATATTCAGGATCCATTTGCAGCATCTAGGCAGATCAAGAGAGAGAATGACGCCAGACTTATAAAATTCCGAAGATGCTATCATGTTCCCCTCTTTTTTCACTGCTGCTGCTGCTGTTGCTCTCTCTTTCTTCCTTCCATCTATATAGATATATAGATAGATACATAGATAGAGAGAGAGAAGGGGAGAGAGAGAGAGGGAGAGAGAGAGAGGGTGAGACAGAGATGAGAGAGAGAGAGGACTGTTGGTGCATGTGGAGGGCAGAGACCGTAGGCTGCCCGTGCATACTGTCATCGTCTTCTTCCTTTTTCTTTCTGATGCTTTCTTCTCTGATGCCATCGATGAACACTGCCACTGCTGCAACGCGTCCTTCTCGAGGACTGTCCTCGATATACTCCCATCGATTAAAAATCTTAACCTTTTTTATCCACAAGTTCCGTCTCCTCTACCATGAGAGAGAGGAAGTAAAGATAGAGATAGAGACAGAGAGATTTAGAGGAAGAAAAATATAGAAAAAGATGGAAAGTAAACATAGAGAGAGAGGGGAGAGAGAGAGAGAGAGTAAGTTACTATAGAGTTAGAGGGAGAAAAATATGAAAGGTAAAGATAGAGATGGAGAGAGATGGAGAAAAAGACAGGGGAGGAGAGAAAGAAAGAGAGATCCACCTCATGCATGGGGACGACGCATCGCTGTTTTCGTCAAGTAGCTGCAGCTCGGGCGAGCAAGGTGGCGCCGGCTACAGCCATTTCACCCGCCCGGTCCCGCTATTGGCAGTTACGGGCATGGCTTGTCTTGAGAGAGAGAGAAAGAGAGAGAAAAGAAGAGAAGCGAGAGAAAGAGAAGACAAGAAAAGCGAGAGAAAGAAGAGAAGAGAAGAGAAGCGAGAGAGAGAGAGAGAGAGAGATAAGAAGAGAAGCGAGAGAGAGAACTGAAGAGAAGCGAGAGAGAGAGAGAGGAGAGAGAAACAGACAGACAGAAAGCGAGAGAGAGAGGCAGAGAGAGGCCGAGAGAAAAGAAGGAAAGAGAAGAGAAGCGAGAGAGAGAGAGGCAGAGAGGCCGAGAGAAAAGAAGGAAAGAGAAGAGAAGCGAGAGAAAGAAGAGAAGAGAAGAGAAGCGAGAGAGAGAGAGATAAGAAGAGAAGCGAGAGAGAGAGGAGAGGAGGAGAAGCGAGAGAGAGAGAAAGAGAGAGAGGAGAGGGAGAGGGAGAAAAAGAGAGAGGAGAGGGAGAGAGAGGGAATGAGACAGAGGAGAGGAGGGAGAGAGAGAGAGAAAAGAGAGAAAGAAGAGAGGAGGGAGAGAGAGAGAAAAAGAGAGAAGAGAGGAGGGAGAGAGAGAAAGAGAGAAAGAGGAGAGGAGAGAGAGAGAGAGAAAGAGAGGAGGGAGAGAGAGAGAAAAGAGAGAGAAGAAAAGAGGGAGAGAGAGAAGAGAGGAGGGAGAGAGAGAGAGAGGAGAAAAGGGGGAGAGAGAGAAAGAGAGAGCGAGAGGAGAAAAGGGAGAGAGAGAAAGAGAGAGAGAGAGGAGAGGTGAGAGAAGGAGAGAGAGAGGAGAGGAGAGGTGAGAGAAGGAGAGAGAGAGGAGAGGAGGGAGAGAGAGGAGGGGGGAGAGAAGAGGAGAGAGAGGAGAGGAGGGAGAGAGAGGAGAGCGGAGAGAAGGAGAGAGAGATAGGCGAGAGAAGGAGAGAGAGAGAGGAGAGGTGACAGAAGGAGAGAGAGAGGAAAGGAGGGAGAGAGAAAGAGAGAGAGAGGTGAGAGAAGGAGAGGGAGAGAGAAGAGAAGATAGAGAGAGATAGAGATCGGGAGAGAGAGGTGAGAGAAGGAGAGGGAGAGAGAAGAGAAGATAGAGAGAGATAGAGAGCGGGAGAGAGAGAGGTGAGAGAAGGAGAGAGAGAGAGAGAGGGGGAGAGGGAGGGGGGTGAGAGAAGGAGAGAGAGAGAGAGGAGAGGAGGGAGAGAGGGGAGAGAAGGAGAGAGAGAGAAGAGAAGATAGAGAGAGATAGAGATCGGGAGAGAGAGAGAGAGGGGAGAGAAGGAGAGAGAGAGAGAGGAGGAGAGAGGTGAGAGAAGGAGAGAGAGAGAGAGAAGATAGAGAGAGAGAGATCAGGAGAGAGAGAGAGAGAGAGAGAGGAGAGAGGAGAGAGAGAGAGGAGAGAGAAGGAGAGAGAGAGAGAGAAGAGAAGATAGAGAGAGATAGAGATCAGGGAGAGAGAGAGGAGAGAGAAAGAGAGAGAGAGAGGAGAGGAGGGAGAGAGGTGAGAGAAGGAGAGAGAGAGAAGAGAAGAGAGAGAGAGAGAGAGAGCGGGAGAGAGAGAGAGGTGAGAGAAGGAGAGAGAGAGAGAGAGGAGAGGAGGGAGAGAGGTGAGAGAAGGAGAGAGAGAGAAGAGAAGATAGAGAGAGAGAGAGATCGGGAGAGAGAGAGGTGAGAGAAGGAGAGAGAGAGAGAGAGGAGAGGAGGGAGAGAGGTGAGAGAAGGAGAGAGAGAGAAGAGAAGATAGAGAGAGATAGAGATCGGGAGAGAGAGAGGTGAGAGAAGGAGAGAGAGAGAGAGGAGAGGAGGGAGAGAGGTGAGAGAAGGAGAGAAAGAGAGAAATAAGGAGAGAGAGATAGAGATAAGGAGAGAGAGAGAGGTGAGAGAAGGAGAGAGAGAGAGGAGAGGAGGGAGAGAGGTGAGAGAAGGAGAGAGAGAGAAGAGAAGATAGAGAGAGATAGAGATCGGGAGAGAGAGGAGAGGAGGGAGAGAGGGGAGAGAAGGAGAGAGAGAGAAGAGAAGATAGAGAGAGATAGAGATAGGGAGAGAGAGAGGTGAGAGAAGGAGAGAAAGAAAAGATGAGAGGAGAGGAGAGAAGGACAGAGAGAGAAAGAGAGAGGTGAGAGAAGGAGAGAGAAAGAAAGAGAGAAAGTAGAGAGAGAGAGGAGAGAAGGAGAGAGAGTGAGAATAGAGAAGTAGTGTGAGATAGAGTAATCATTTCGGACTTTGGCCGGTTCTTGAAGGCCGACGAACTCAATCTTTGATAGCCCGTGCCCCGTGGATACTTGTCTTGCACTCGGGTCTTCAGATAAGGACCCCCCCACCGACTTATTTGAATTTATAACCGACTTGCTCCAGCTTATCAACATAATAAAAAATCAATTTTAGGGTTTGTCTGGATAGAGAATTTTCTTTTGATTCTGATAGTTCTCCGATTTATTAGGTTCGCAATTTAAATCCATATCAAATCCAATCTGGAATGACTTGGTCTAACACCACATTTTTTTTTACAGTTTTCCCATGATGTTGACAACTTGACATGGAGAAGCAACTCAAATGATAAATATATTTAAACCCATTTACTAATCGCTTCTCTTTATATTTTAATGCTTAGTTTTCACATCATTTAGATTCGCCAATCTAGAGAGGTTCCTGTAGCTTAAACTATCTTAACTTCTTATTCGGTTTAATCATTATCTTATTTCTTATTAATTGATGAAAATGAAGCACGACCCAACTGTGGACCAGCGAGGCCGAGTAAATTAAACTTAAACGAGGAAAATTGATTGTTTGCTCTTGGATATTTGTTTTGAATATTGAATTTTTTTTGCACCTTGGGGACGAGGCAATCGTACTAGACTTAATTATATTCAAAATATTGATTATCAGTCCGTATTTTTGTCCCTCAAAATAATATTGTTATCCCCCTTCTGTTCGTTGCATATTTTATATCGTTATAAGCTATCTTGCTTAATAAACAAAAAAAGAAGTACACTGTTTTGGAGACAGCGATTGGGGACACTGGACCATCCACAAATGTCAGGACACCTAAAGCCACACATGCCTGACCTTCCCAGCCATACCTGGAACCCTAAAGACAGTGATTAAGTTGTTGCATTGAAGGGATAAGGCTTTTATTCCAAATACTTTCTCATGGATCTTCAAAACTGAACATCATGAGATTTTGTGGATGATATAAGTTTGAGTTCTGAGATGAAAATGTCTCAACCCCTCATGGCGTTCCTAATTTTCTGCATGAATCTGTAAGAATCTACATTTCCGCTAATCATCACTTCCAATCCAAAGAATAGGTATTGTATTCAATATTCCATTCTCGACCATCATTTCACTGCTATGTTTTACTATGTTTGTTCTCTTGTAAATGGTAAATTCCACAAATATATTTAATGTTTGAGACTTTATTAAAAAAATCCATAAACACTTAACTAATAAATTTGTCATGATAAATTTTCTATAGTTTGAATTGATAAACATGTTTTTGTCTTAAATGATCTAGGATAGTGAAAATAAGAAAACATATTAATGTAAGTAGAACATAAAGTACATTTTTTTGCATTCTATCTTTAATATATGTTTTTAATAAAACTCATCTTTGAATTTTAATTCTAAATATTTTAAAAGGGATTATAAATTCCAACATGATATCAGATTTCTTAACTATTCTAAGCCATCATTAACTTAAGATTTTATTCAAAATTTCAGGCTTTTTTCAATAAAGAATTCACATCGGTCATTTCATTAATATCTAATATTAATGTATCCTAATTACACTTGAATGAAAACCATATCATTGTTTAACTTTATGCCTTAAAAAGTCAAAAGTGATGGGCTGACAATGTGGTGACTGCTTAGTGTTTAGGGTTCACCAATAAAAGAATATCGATTGTGCATCAATGAAATGTTTGAGATGAATCTCCTATTTGGAAAGGAAGAGAATGATGGGTGGCTCAAAGAGAATGGGTAAGGGCATGTGAGAAATAAAGGGCGGAAAAAAAAATACTCGAATAACTTACTTCCAGTTACAGAAGAATAAGTAGAATAAACCAGAATAATATTTTACTTAATGTTGAGGACTTCCTATTTTTTAATGCAATAACAGTGTTCACCTATCTTGAGCCTAATGTTGGATGGGGATATCGATATGGATGCTGAACCAGATATCAAAATTGAGATATCTAATATTCTTATTTACTGACATCTAGATATCAGATGACACTATCAATTATTGGTTGTTACAGTAATGATGTCTGATAATGTTATCCATCATGATATCGCTTTCACTTTTGTCGCGTCGGTTGGATGACTAAATCGGATATCAGTTTTCGATATCTGACATATAACTATAAATACATTTAATTTGTTTCATCTTTCTGCTAAACATCTAAATGTATACTTAAGCTTTAGAAGCTATATACATACTTTATTTGATCATAGATGAGATTTCTTGATGAATTTGATAAATATTAAATTAATTTACACAAGTTTTTTAGTAATAGTTTATACTTGAGGAAAAAACCATTCCTACCCCATCTGAGATTATGATTAATGGAGACCCAAAACACTAGATGAGATCAACAAGTGGAAGGATGAGCAGAGGGTTGCTCGTTCAGTGTTCGCCCGTCCCAACCCCGATATAGGGTGATGATATCGAGATGGATGCTGAACCAGATCTTGGAAAGGGACTTTCTGATATCCATACATACCAATATCCTTATGCCGGAGGATGATATTGGATCTTGGTTGGTACAGTACCAATATCAGACACTGTTATCCTTCCTGATATCAGCATCCGTCCTCGTCTCAAAGGGTGGATGACGATAGCGGATACGACATCAGATATTGGTTTCTTCGATATCCGATATATGTATATGAAATATATTTTAAATAATTTTTTATACGTAACAAAGCTAGAATGAGTCATATATACGGTTTCTTTGCGTATTTTATAATTTTCTTGATGGTTTGAATTTATTTTTCACTTTTAATATTGCACTTAGTCTGACCTAGTCCAAAGTGGGCCAGATTGCTATCACCATGGAGTGCATTATTACTCTATCTAACTAATAGATTTGGAATTTGGTATATCACAGTAAAATTTTTAACAATTTATTTACCAAACGAATTATTACTACTGTAAACTCTATTTTTTTCCATATGGGACACTATTCCTCTTATTTTTAAACCGATATCTGGTTATCGGGTATCGTTATCTTGATAGCATTTTTTAGTATGGACTTCAATATCTGGTATATAGAGATCAGATTTCAATATCGAGTATCATATTCAATGTGCGGTACCGGCATCCGCCACGTCCAGAGACCTGCAATATTTGCCCCGAAATCTAATATTGGATGGATATTTGATATCCAATACATGATATCAGAAAGCACCCTTATTTCTACCAGATAGAGGATATTGGTTGTCTGATATTGGATATCGGACGGGCAATCACTAGGCTCATTTGACATCCAACCTAAGATATATTACTTTAACCCATTGATTTTTCATGTCTGCCCCTCACCCTACCAGAAGAGATATCCTAGTCATTCAAGATAGGACCAGTTGATTCTAGACCATGGCTCACACCATCAAGAGACGTACTAGATCTGATACTGAAGCCTAACTTCATTACTGTTGTTGTTATGACTTGGGTTCTCTAAGATGCACTTAACAAAATTAATGAAAACATTAGTATTTTTGAAAATAAAATCAATATTTTTCTCTAATTTGTCTGTCCCCCCCACCAAGCAACTTGGCATGATATACAGATTAGAAAAATTTGGAACCATTTATTCCCCTCACCTACTTAATCATGAGTTGTCCCTAATGCAAGCCACATTAGACGACATAAAAGAAATGTGAATTGTAAACCATGGTTCCTTTTGTTCATTTTTCTTGCGGTGAGATAGTAATTTATCCTCAAGCCCTTGAGTAGAATTAGCTTACTCCCTTGCTATATCCCTATCAAATTAAAATTCATAGAAAGAGATGTAAAGTGATCATATTGGCTACATCTAATACCCCTTTTATTTAGTTCAAAAAAAAAGGTTAAAAAATCCCATTGTAATTATTAAAAATAATTTTTCACAAGTAAATCAAATAACTAAATCCAATTAACTAATGCATGATCAATTATCAGGATCATTTTGTAGGTCCATCAAAGTTACCATTGGTTGAATTTATAGCTCTAGTTATGGCTTGAATCTATGTCCATTCACACTGAATTGTTGACATGTCTTTGGATCTGAAATCAAAATAGCTCCACAGTCTATTAATTTAATGACAACAAATGGAATGTCCCATCGGCCGTAAGCTTCCCTGAAAATAATTTCAAATGTGAGTTATAAAGCCAAATTTCTGGTTTTCATAAATATTTCTCCAATTTAATGTATTATCATGAAAAATTTTGATTTAGCTTTATAAATCACCAAGTTCTGGTATGCCTCATTCCTCAATTCCCAAAGCTTTTGTAACTGCAACAAGTGGTTTTTCCTTGCATCTTTTAAAGCGAGATTCAATCTCCTAATTTCCTAATAAGCATGATGCTCTATCTCCACTCGAGGATGCCATGCTTTTCCATATATCAGCCTATCAGGGGAACTTCCAATGTGTCCCTATAGGCTGTTCTATAAGCCCACTATGTAATCCAGCTGTATGCATTTTTTAAGGGTCTTCTTGATTCCCTGTTTACTAACTTCAATCTGGCCATTGGCATGGAGATGACAAGAATTCTTGAGCTTCTGATGAACCTCATACTTCTTTAGTATGCACTTGAAATGTGATTTCTTAAAGTTATATCCAGTATCACTAATTATTCATCTAGGAAACCCAAATGTGGAGAATATATGCTGGTTTAAAAACTCCAACAATACTTTATAATCATTTGTCCAAATGGGAATTTCCCCCAACCACTTGGATGCATAATCAAGAACCATGATAATGTACTCAAATCCATATGATGGTGGGGAAGCTCCAATAAACCAATCCCCATAAATTAAATATTATACTTTAATAATCACCTTTAAGGGAATATTATCATTCTTTCAAAGGATCACCATATGTTGACACAACTAATTCCTAAAAAAATCAAATGCATCTCTAAAGAAGCTAGGCCAAAATCACCTGCAATAAAGAACTTTGAATGGCCCACCGCAAATATATTAATGGCAAAATTATAGAATGCTCCTATATTTTTCTTCAAGTACATGTGATGGCACATGCCATCAAGGATCATCGAAGACGTCGTCCGCGCCATCCGCCATCGTCATTGACAGCCAGGTGAAGATGCTCACTTATTGCTTTTGATTTTCACCGTTTCTTTGTCGTGTTTTGTGTTTTTCTGCTCCCGTCGTCCTGTTTTCGTCGCACCGCGATGCGTCCCGTCTACGACGTGTGCCTTTGTCGACGTGTGGGAGGGGGTCCTTAGCAATTTGGACTCCCCTCCCACATCTCCCTTTGTCTTTTTATTTTTATGTTTTAAATTTCCCCTTTGTAATGGGGGGCCCAATTATATAAGGGCCCCCTAATGGACCTGATTTCCTACCCCTTCGGGCTGACCACTAGGGGCCCATTTGACCACCCTAAAAAGGGGAAGGATGGACGCCTTAGGTCAGGCAGACCAGGAAGAAGAAAGAAGAAACTTGCATTGTTATTTTTTTGTTCTGATCTCCCTCCCTCATTCTAAAGAAGAATACAAAGGGGAGAGAGGGAGGAGAGTAGAGGTGAAGAAGGATCTGGGAAGATTGCCAAAGGAGGAGCAGGGCGGATCTTCTTCCGTGAGGTTATTGGTCAACGATCGTGGCCATCCTATTCTGAATTTGGGATCCTAATGCACTTGTGAAGCGAACCATTTATTCGCCTGCTGATCGATCTGAATTCCGTGAAGGTGGATGATTCTAGTAACGAATTGTTCCTTGGGCAGAGCTTCGATCGTGCCCCGACATACGAGCCTTGAGTGGAAGAATGCTCGGATAATTCTGGTTTTACTGTCGTCGGGCAGAAGGATTCCCGGCTGAGTTGAATTCCCGTCAAGCTTCCTGGATACCAACGACCTCAATCAGCGGCATAGGTGTCAATACGAACGACGCCCCAGATCCAGTCCGACGTGAACTCGGTAATATCTCTCCGCTATTTCCGAACGTGCATCGGATGCTGACGGGAGGCATCAAGTCAACCCACTGACGTGGACTCTACGATCTCATCCCGCGAGCTCCGATCGACATCGGACGCTGAGGGGCCTGATTCTCCTCCCCGAGCTGCTTCCTTCGATCAACCTTCACACGACAGAATTGATATATCGGCTAGCGGGGTTCTTTTCTCAAGCCTTGTTCAACAGGATAACAGACAAAGAGGGGGACACTGTCCCTTCCACCAGCTAGACGATCAGTCAGTCCACGTTGTGGCTCCATGCCCGGCGTCCATAGACGACGACAACAACACCCGCCGTTCCATCGGCATGCCACCAGCTCGCCCCAACTGCTCGCACGCGACCGTATCAATCTGCGGGTGATCATGTCGTCGGGCTTAGTTGGCGCTTGAGCCGTGTTGCGCAGGGCTTCACCCTCACTCTCCTCTCCTCTGCCCCTTTACTAATTGCTCTGGCGTCCCTTCGCCTGTTGAGCCATCGTATGCTCTCCAGTGCCTCTCCGCTCCACCCGCTCGGACCGCCGCCGACTGTCGACAAATTCTCCACTATGAGCCACGCACCGACGAAGTACGCCATCCTCTCTCGTCGCTCGATTAATTATCTTTTGCAGTATAATTTGTATTGAGAGAAACTATGACCAATTGAGCGTCTTACTGGTACGGCCGAGTCCGTCCGTTACATGCGAGCCCTATAGATTGATTCCATTCGGCTATAGACGTCGCCACCACCCAACGACCCCGACCAAGCTCGGAGTTCAGCGCCTCCCTCGAGTTGGAGCCTGCACATACGACACGAAGGATGCATCTTCAGCACGTCGTAGTTACATCACCCGTTAGGGTTTCATTCGTCGGACAATGACACCGTCGACGCTTGATACCACTATCTATCTTCGGTACCGAGCCATCATACTCGGTGTCAACCGAACGACGTCCGACATCTACATGCATCTTAGAAATCTGATCAACACCTAAATGAAAGAGTTCAGGATATTTATAGAAACACAAGTGGACCTGTTCGAGAATTTTTTTCTTTTTTACTATTCCATTAATCTGGGGTTCTTCTGGAAACCAAGTAACATTATATATTCAATCAAGGGGTTTTCTATTGCTAGTTCTAAGAATGTGCTCATCAAGAAAATTTTCAAAAATAAGAAATCAGATCTTGACATGTAATCTGTAGAAATGATCAACAAAAAAATTTCAGATCCATATCTATGTAATCTATTTTTTATTCATCAAATTCTTGAATTGATAATATTCATCTATTTAACCTAGGTTTTTATTATTTTTATTTGTCAAAAACTTAAAACTCGTATGATCAGAAAAATACTACATAAACTTATTTAAATAAAAAATGATAGCCAGAAATTCATTCTTTGTGGTAGTGGAATGTACCTGAGCATATATTAAAGGTTTTTTGCATCATAGATGACTAGTGGATTATTTTTGATGTGCTGACCAAGCACAACACTCATTGAAAAGTTGAAAGTATTGCACATAAGTTTGATGGGGAGACTCCAATTGGGATATTGTATGATTGGTACTTTCACTAGAGCCTCCTTGATCTGCACAAGATCTTACTTCTTCTCTGCATTATCAATATCAAAATTTTCTTCGTTTACTAAAAAAATGGACAATGGTCTGTAAAATTTAGCAAAGCCCTTAATTAATGGTCAATGGTATAGAATCCTGAGTGGATTAGGAACCCTCTATGTTCACTAATGTTAGTGGGAGGTGATGAAAATATGTGTCCGACAATCCAATCACACATTCCACATCACGTTCCATGTTCATTAATACCACATATTCATTATAGTGCACGTGTGATGCTTAAATTAAGTCCATGAATACATGATTGGGCTTAGTGAATTATGATGAGATCATAATACGGAGATCACTAGTCTTTAAACATGTGTTCTAAACATTCCTACTTGAAGGATACATGAGAAGGACATCAAAGTATCTGGATAGAATAACCCTATTTAGCCTCACTCATATGATGAGTATGACCGTTCCTGTTTCCATTAGTGTGGAGACACTAAGGATAGATAGTGGGTGCTCTTTAGTGGAAAGAGCTTAGTGAATTGATCCGTACGAATTCCTGAATGGTATTATGTTGAATTGTCAATCAAGTTAATTCAAGTCACGGTTGTATAAGCTGTCCTTAGACTTGAGACACCAAAGACGTCTTGTGGATGGACAGTTGTACTTTGGCTATGGCTAACAAGTCTCTAATCATGGGATTCTAAACGGTCTTAATTCGGGTACATCAAGAAGTTCATGAAGATGATTAAGTGGTCAAGATGGGATTGCCCACCCTTAGTATAAGAGGTGACAACTCAAGGAAGATGATGCGATGAAGTCCTTGACCAAGGCAGTGAAATATCGGAGAAGAGTTCTCTGATGATTTTTGAATGCATCATTACTAACTCGGATGACTGATTAGGTTTTGACAACTGACCATACCCTAAGTCGTCCAAGGAGCTTCAAGTGGATGAGGGACTATACATACACGGTAACTGATGATGAACGTGTTCCATGAAGTGAGTCGATACACACTCCTTTCTATCTTCTAGAACACGAGTGTATCTTGGCACCCCACATATTGGAGACTCAACCTATCGATTGGGTTAAATTGATCCGACGTTAATTAGTCTATATGATGATATAGTTAATTAATTTGGAAGGACAATAAAGGTTATTGGGCCACTTGAGTCGTTAACTAGACTGATACATGGGCCTAGAGGATCACACGCAAATAGTCTTTTGGACGTCGTAAAATATACTTAAGTTTTGGGGATTTTTATGAAAAATACCCACTTAGTATAAATAGGGGAAGGCCCTAAACGAAATTCACCCATGCCAGAATTGTTGAGGGGCCTTTCCCCTTCTTCTCCCTTCTCCCCACACCCCGTCTCCATCCCCGATATGATCGGGACGACGTAATGACACTGGTGGAGAAAGAACGAGACTCATCAATGATAAGGAGGAGATTTGATGTGCCGAAGATTGCGTGGATACGGCTAGAGGCTGCACACTTGAGCAACTAGACTCATCTCACTCCAGGATCCAAGAAATCACGTATGTGATACGTGCAAAGTTACTTTGTTTCATAATTTTAATGATATCGTTTGATTCTATTCAAGTCTTACGCTGCGGAATATTTTGATTTATTCATCCATGTCAAGGCCTCTAGAACCCAACAGGAAGTGGAAGGTTTTAGATCATTTCCACCTTTGCCCTGTCCACTTCTAATCTATTGTTTCTGACCAGGTTCCCTAGAACTATTTTCTCCTAAACCATGAAATGGGACTTTTCCAGCTAAGCACAAGTATTCTCCCTAGGAAAGTGTGTGGAACCTTTTCCAAGTTAGCTAAGCAGGCATTAAAATTCTGAAAAGATAGAAAAAGGCATCCTTTAAAATTTTATAAACAATATCCTTCTAATTCTGGGAATAAGGTTGTCATACATCCTTGAAATTCCTTGTTTGCATGTGACCATGTAATGATTTAGGATATGGTTAACCTTCTAGCCTTAACCGATCATTCTGGTTAGTATTGATGCATGGAAAGATCATTGAAGAATACCTTCTTCAATATTTCCAATATCCTGGTCTGGGATTTAATTACATCATATTACTTGTATAAATGTCCTCAAATATCAAGGGCAAACAATCTCATCTTGACCATAAAATTTCCTTCATGTACTTATTGCTGCATCCAAGCTAAGACGGTTCATAATCCTTAAAAAAAGAGAGTAGTAGGTCATAGTCAAAACACAACTCTCCATACAAAAGGAATCTTTGGTGTCTCGGATCTAAGGAAGACTTCAACAACTATGAATCAACTTTATTGACGGTAGGTATGATACTACTCAGGGATTTAAACTAATTAATTTAGTGAAATATTTTCCCAAAGAACACCCACTATCTATTCTAAAGGTCTTCACTCTAATGGGCACATTTATGGACCATACTCACCATCTAAAGACTAGATAGTGTTATTCTATCCATATATTTTGGTATCCTTCTCAAGTATATTTTCGAATAGAAATATTTGGAACACATGTTCAAAGAGTGGCGATCTACCAATAATGATATCATTATAATTTACTAAGTCTGATATTATATTCATGGATTTTATTATAACCATTACACATCATTATAAATAATATATTTTACTGATGAAATATTGAAATAGATGTAAAAACATGTGATTGGCTTGTGGGTCACACATATTTCCAAAACTTATTGTTGGATTCAATGTTCCTACAATATTCACCCACTTTGCCCTATCTTGCATGGACACTGAACATGATTGAACGTGCACCTTCACATCCTAATCCATACTTGCTGAGTGATAACTCTTGGGCAGGAGCACTTGTGTGCAACGACCCACATTACTCAGAATAGGGGTGCATTGGACGAGCCAAATTTGTACTAAAATAATCCCTTCAAATATTGATTAGCCATCTCATGAACTTCATGTTCCTTTCAACCCATGAGTGTTACACAACATGTCGGCCCACCTCGACTTTGACTTCATGACAAAATCAAACTCCACCATGATCTTTTGCAATCTTTATTGCTTTATTGTAAGATACTTTTGAACACAAGGCCGATTTCAGTAACATTTGCAGTATAGATCATACCATAAATTCCTACAAATTTTGGTAGTGACATCAGATGTAGTATTTAACTCTCATCATCTTTTCATGCATGGAGTTACACCCCATGTGTCATTTAGCTTTTGATTCTCATATGCAACTAGATGACACTCTTGTATAAAAATGCCTCTCAAAGTAAGGTTGGAAGTGTTAATGTGAACTTCATATGTACAATCAACTTTGTCAATATATGGACTAGTTATCTTATTACAACCCTATGTATCCTTGAAGGCTCCTCATCACCACTTTGCGTAGTGCTGCTTAACATTATTCATGAACATATATGTCTACAATAATATTAACCATGAAAAGCCCTTGACAAAAGTATGGTACTAATTTACCAATTTGAGGTAAGATTACATCTCTAACACTCTCTTTCGTGCTATACAATATCTGATTCGTGGATCTTGGACATATCAGTCTGAAAGTGGCAAAGGAACTCAATTTTTTCCCGAGAAGTTCATATTTGGCCAGGTTGAGAAATAGCTGGTAGGGATAGTATTTTTGTGTGAATTACATTTGCATGGTCACTGTAGGGGCGGTACAAATGATTGAATGGCATTTCATGCAACCCTTAGAGCATTATACATTTCATGCGCAGGACTTCATGCAATGTGATAATGAGGATAAAAACAAATTTAATAGGAGAAAATAATAAATCCAAAAATTTTCCTCATTAATCTTTGGCTACAATTTTTGAAGACCTATAATTGTGATTGGAACTTGATGGTGACCTATAATTGTGATTATAATGACCTGTGAATTTCTAGTGATGTGTGATTTTCTGGCAACCTATGATTTTGACCACTGGAGATTGCAGTTAAAGTGACTTTTGACTTGATGACAAGTGAGCAGTGAGTCTTCTTATTGGTGTTCTTCTTATTCATAGCATATAACTAATTTTAAAATACTCTTCATTTTATTCTTTGTTTTCTTCTTCATTTTCTTCTTCTTTGTTTTGTTTATTCTTTAACTTACTCTTATTCTTCTGCTTGATCGATGGAGAATATTGATAAACTCAAAATTTAGGCTTTTAATTCATCATTGGTGCTTTTGAGTTTATCAATAAGATATAAACTTTACTCACGTAAATAAATCTTGCTACTGATGAGTATTGATGATCTCCATAGGGAATGGTAATTAAGAGATGAGGGAGATACATATCAAATATGGGATAGTGAGGAAACCAAAATTTGAGACAAGAAGGTTATAATTTTTAATTACATTAAGATGATTAATGTAAATTTAATATATTAAATATAGTGAGATAATTAGAGAAAATGAGATGGAGGATGAACTGACAAGAATGAAGTGAGAAGATAGATGGATAGATAAATAGTACATGATGAGAATGAAGTACGTAAATGGGATAATGGTAAGATTATGAAGACATAGTGATGTGAAAGGTGTATGGTGTAATTTAAATGTCGAAAGATGTGATATGATGATGAGATAAGATGATATTATGGATATAACCTAACAATGAGAAGGATATGAAACAATGAAATGTACTTTTCATATATGCTTATATTTTTCCCGAATGAAGGCAATTGACGATGCATGTTAGCTCCTTCACTTCCCTGTTGTCTCTCCTCAAACACCAAAGACACTAAGAACAAGCTTGATGGATCTCTGATGCACCATAAATTAGGGTTAAATATGTCATTTAAGGCTTCCAGTTTATACAACAATATTATAATTTACTTACAAGCATGGAGAGAGTAAGGGTCGAATCCACAGAGAGAAAGTATTAAATAGGTGAACCTTATAATTCATTTCTATCTTTTAGAATTTTTATATTGATTTAAGAAAAAAATCTAATTAAATAAATGCAAACTAGTGGAAATAAAATTAAAATAGTTATAGGAATGCGAGAAAATATTATCCCAATTTTACCTAATCTATTTAGATTTCATAGAATAATATTGAGAATTATAATATGACTTTACAATACAAATTTTTTAATAAATGCTAATTTTAAAACACCTTAGCCAACACTTTGTGAGCATCAAGTGATGATAGACGGAGATGGACGTGAGCGGAGTGGATGAAATAGATAACATGCTATTTTGTGGCGGAGATCATGGCAGATATGTGCCGACGAATGGCGGAGGGGGGCATGTGATGAAAAGTTTACCCTCATTGGTGCGACAAAATTGAAGGTCGATGGGGACCATCTACCTCCGAAGACCCGATCTCAACCAGCCGGAGGAGCAAGGGATGAAGTGAATGACTCGACCTTCAAGTATTCGGCCTAGTCAACAGGCCAAAAAGGTTGATGTTATTATTGTTTGTCTTTGGTTGACTTGTTTTGGCTTGTGGGCCTTGTATGCGGCCCAAGGGGTTTGTGTTTGTTGTGGGTTTGGGCCTATTTGTTGTCCTATGTAAGGGCCTCTCTCTCTCTTCAAGAGGGTCCATACATAGGACCTCTTCAAGAGGACCCTTAAGCATGTGGACTCCCACCCTCTTTTTCTAGGGGGGCCATATTAACCCATATGTAAGTGGGGGGGAGGTGGGGGGTGGGGTGGGGTGGCACGCATATCCCCTCAAGTTGAATGATGAACATTTGAAACAAAAAAAAACTTAGGTTTTCATGGTTTTTTTTTCTTCTGTTTTTGTCGTCTTCCCAATTTTCTCCTCTTATCAAAGAAATTTAATGCGACAGTCACCATCCCCCAATACCGAAAACCACCGTCACTTGATCGTGGACTCACTGCCGTTCCTGGGGATCTGCTGCCACCACCACCGCAAATTTGCCACATCTATCACCCCGGAACCACCTTGCCAATGAACTCTGTTAAAGCACATGATGATGTCAACACTAAATCTTGCCAACAAGTCAAGATAAGAAATGATGATATCGATAAGGACCAACATCGAGCAGCCAACACGTCCTCTCGAGTTCTAGAAGCATTGAAGATTTTGCATCTTCCCAAAGCACAGTCAACTAAACCAGGGTTAGTTAACCCTAGTTAAGTTTCTAGTCCGTTGTCCCTTTAGGTCTATAAATAAAACCATTCGTGTATCAATTTAGACACACTTGAATATTCTTAAGTTTCTACTTTGTCCATCTGATTCTCCTTCTCCCTCTCTTCGTGGCTCATTGACCACTTCTCCACTCTAGATACTTCTATTGTCTTTCAATAGACTCTTGTCGCTGCTGTCTCGATGACCTCCAAGCCGTTGTGCAACCATGATACCACATCGCCTCCTTAGCCCTGGCACAATGCTGTTAGCACCTGAACCGCCATGCCGTTGGTGAGGACGAACTACCCACATCAACCGACACAACCGTCGGAGAAATGACCGAATACTTGAAGTGGTTGTTGGAGAAATGACCACTGTTCACACCACCATTCATGTTGTTGATCGTGCCATTGCCGAAAGTGTGGCAACTATTAGTGTGGCAACACTAAGGACACATAGTGGGTGCTCTTTGGAGAAAGAGTTCACTGAATTGATCTGTATGAATCCCTGAATGGTAATATAACTAAACGTCTATCAGGTTGATTCAAGTCACGGTTGTATAAGTGATCCATCAACCTGAGACACCAAGGACATCTCGTGAGTAGACCTCTACATTTTGACTATGTCTTATGAGCCTCTAATCATGGGATTCAAATAAGTTATAACGTGGATGTAGTAAGAAGCTTATGGAGATGATTGAGTGGTCAAGACGAGATCATCCACCCTCGATATAAGAGGAGATTGACTCAAGGAAGACGATGCAAAAAAATCCCTGGCCAGAGTAGCGAGGATATTGGAGATGGCGTTCTCCACTGATCCCTGTTACACATCAGTACTAATCGAATGATGGATTAGGTTTGACGATAAACCATACCCTAAGTTGTTCGAGAGTCTCGCGCGGATGATTGATTATACATAAATGGTAAAGGTTCCATGACAGAGTTCGAGACTACTTAGTATCTTCGCATGAGGTGTAGCTTGGCACCCCACGGGCTGGAAACTTAACCTATCGATTGGGTTAAATCAATCCATATTTAATTAATCTATATGTTGATATAGTTAATTAATAAGGTTGGGCAATAAATGTTATTGGGCCACTAAAGTTATTAACTAGAATGATACATGGGCCTAGAGGGTTACACGCATAAGGTCACAAGGGCATTGGTGGATATATTTTAATTTGTAGGATTCTTTAGAAAAACCTTTAGCTAAATTTAAAGAGGGAAAGGGGTCTCATTTTAAGCCCCTATGTAAGCCGGATTATAGATCCCCTCCCTTTCTTCATTCTCTACATCAACCAAGGAGAGTTGAACAAGAAGAGGTGGAGGTCCAAGTGCCGAGTGATCGCGTGGATACTTCTAGAGGCTGGACGCGTGAATGGGTTCAAAATGATCTCCGAGCGGGAGAGTCAAGGATGGAATGAGTTCCCCAAAAGGTACTTTCAATGTTTTGTTTTTAAGATTGATTGTGAATCGATCGACACACTTCCGCATCCATAGACCATGTTTTCCATGGCCAAACCAAGGTAACAAACCCAACAGCTTTTTACAATGGCTGATGGTTGATGGATAGAACTGATAAATATGGAATTACCCTCAAAATTTCAGCGTGAAACACCTTCTAGATAATTAGATATCATCGTTTCAGTTTGGAGCCATATGAGCCATTCACGTTTCTCTCTCCTCTGAATTATATGGCAGATTTCCAGTATGGCACAAATTTTGAGGAGTGGAAAAAATCAATTAATCCATTAAAAATATTTACATGAATTAAAATTATATTTTCTGAATTATAATTTATTTTCTTTATGAATTTAACTTTAGAAATTTCAGTAAAAATCCTACAAAAATCTAGAAAATTATAATATCATATTAGAAATATAATAAAACCCTTAAAATATTTAAATACATATAAATCAATATTTTATGACTTGTGAAATTTTTTTAATTCATCAAAATAAATGTTAGTGCCATAAAATAAATAAAAATGGAAATTCATTATAATATTGAAATAAATCATTTTAATTTTAATTAAATTTATATATGATAATTTAAAATAGAATAAACACATACACTGAATGAAATTACTATGAAAGTTATCATTACATTTTTTATCATCAATCTTATAAACTTACTATGTTTTAATCAGCCTACACATGTAGAAAGCAAATTCAATGATAAATTTTACAGATATCCTCATCTTAATTTAAAGATCTAAGGGCATGAATGAAAGAGGGAAAAAAGACAAAGCTACTTACAAAATTTCCGTTCAATTGACGTTCGAAAGCATCAGATATCAAGCCTTGGGGTTGGACGAATGTTAGTCGTTCATTTGCTTTAATATTCTCACTCATCTGAATTGTTGATTCATTACTTTTTGTTAATGGTTTTGAAACTTTGTGACATTCCCCTTTCCAAATTAGGGTTAAATACATCCTTTAAGGCTTCAAGTTTATGCAACAATATTTTTTTCCCTTAAAAGTACATGGTGAGCGAAGGTCAAATCCACATGGAGTAAGTATTAAATAAGTGAATTTATTTTTAATTAAACATTTTTAGAATTTTCTATTTATTTTAGAAATTTAATACAAGTTAACAAAGGCAAAAAAGTGAAAAGTAATTCAAAATATTTCTAGGAGGTCAGAAAATATAAATTATGTTTAACCTGATTTATTTATAGTTTTTGGAATAAAATTGGGAATTTTAATATAATTTTATATTTTAAAAATACCTTAGTTGGCGCCTTTAGAGAGTCAGGTTATGGTTGATAGTGATGTGCGTGAGTGTTATAGACAAATGAAGAGATTACACTGCTGATTGTAATAAATTTTCCGTCGCTGGTGAAATGGAGATGGATGCGTATATGCATCAACGAATAGTGGAGTTGGAGGTTGTGTGAGTGATGATGGAAACCTAGGCTATCGATGATGACAACCTAGGGAAAAGGACAACAGTATGAGTTGGACAAAGACAAAGGTTACACTAATCTCATCGTCACATACTCGACAAGCTGAGTGGTGCTTTCTCTTCACAAATCTTAATATTAACATCACCCATCCAATCCTTACCTCTTGGAATGCAATAATGGGCTCAAACAAGATTTTGAATGAGCAAATCACTCTAAAAAATGTAATTAGGAACAAAATGCAAGGGTGCTTTTTTTAGAAGGATGGGAGGTGGTCTATAGATCCAAATAGTGAATGGATAGAAAACGTAAGATGTAACTGGCTCAAAATTTCAGTCCAAAATCCATTCTAGATTGTTAGATAACAGTCCAAAATTCATCCAATTTTCTCATCCAATTTGTGCGACTGATTATTGCTAGTGTTACACATAATTCTAGGAGTGAAAAAGTTAAGAAATTAATTTAAAATATTTCAATAAATTCAAATTTATATTATCTGACTTATAGATCTACTTTATTTATGAATTTAACTTTAGAAAATTCCATGAAAATTACTAGAAAATCCACAAATCAAAATATCATTCTCAAAATATGATAAACCTTTAAATTTTAAATAAATCTAAAAAATATTTTCTGCCTTTTAAAAAATCTAAAACCATGATTTTTATGATTATCATTTAGAATGTTGTTGGGACAGGTCCTTGTGGAAGTTTTTCCTCTGACTTGGATGGTTCCAATATATTTTAATAAAGCACTTGAAGCATGGTTACGTAAGGCTGAGTGCATGCTCATTGTTGACCTAGGGTATGAGCATGATGCGTACATCAGCTTACCTCCCATTAATGAGACATAAGAATTGTAATGAAGGAAGAGAATATGTGACACTCATATATAGGGTTAGCTAGGACTGCAAAGGAGTTCTTATAGGTGTAAATGACAAGAGTACCAAGGAGTAATTCTTCTTTGCTGTTCATGTTGCGATTAACTACAAGAGCTCTAGGCCGATCAAAAAGATCATCAAGCTAGTAATAAGATTGAAATGTTGCTGGTAAGTTTGTTGGGTTATATGGCTTTGATTAACTATTAGAAATTGAAATTTATACGGAGAAATAATAGAAACCAGTTCATAAATTTTCCAATAAACATAGATTATCACATCACCTTGTCTGGAACTGATTCCCCCATAACTTTGCACCATGTAAGAGTTTCCTCAAGTCATTCACGTGTTTGACCTTATGAAGTATATGCTTGATCCATGTGACAATGGATCTTATCTTCAACCTCTTCAACTCTCCTTGAAGATCCTGTATATCTTATCACCATCAAATCACACCAATGGGAGGAGTTGTTTGAGAAGAAGAAAAGGCAAGGGACACCAAGGTTTGACTATCATGGGCATAAAAAATGGGAGCCCCTTCTTTGATCCTTAAAATTCCCCATAGTTTTTAATACATCTACCAATGTCCATTTATATTGTGCATATGGGTCTCTAGGCTCATGTATCAACATAAATAACTTTAATGGCCCAATAGTATTCATCAGTCAAACATACTAATTAATTAATCAAAGAGTAATTTAACTCAGTCGAAAAATTAAGTTTCTAGCCCATGGGGTGCCAAGCTACACTTTGTGATCCAGAAAAATACAATAGCAAATAATTTTTTCTCACGAAACCTTTGCCATAATTAGTAACTGTGCATGTATAATTCTTCATCTATGTAAGACTCCTGAATAACTTAGGCTATGCTTAACTATTAAACCCTAATCCATCATCTCAGTAAGTACTGATGTCTTATCTAGGGATCGCCCGCCCTGATGCCAGTATCGGATTACGGTATCGGGAAAGATGCTGTACTGGACACCGAAATTAAATTTTTGGTATCCTTTTTTCGGATATCTGGATATCAGATAAGATATCAGATATATCAGTTGCTATAGTACTGATATCCGATATCGGTATATGTCTCGATGTCATCATCCGTCTCCGTCTCTTGGGGAGGATGACAATATCGGATATCGGAGTTGGATATTGGATCTTGATATACAATTTAGAAGGGTGGTGTAAAAATATAATTCAGTCGTCATAGTGCAACAGTTTGGAGAGGATTTACATGGGCCAGCAGTTTAGCAGAGATGTTTCTAAATTACAAAGTAGCTCGTTTAATATATACAGCTCAAACTTTTTGTTATCTTCCATATGGGATCACAGGATTTGGAGTAAAACATTAAACTCCGAATCCTATTGTCCCATATGGAAGAAAACAGAAATCTTGAGCTGTATTTACTGAACAAGATAGTAATATATTAAATATATAGATATATTACATATTAAATGAGGTAATAATATAGTAATTATTTATTAAAATAATATTAAACCATTTAATATGTAACCTACATCGTTTGATATATACAGCTCAATATTTCTGTTCTCTTCCACATGGGATAATAGAATTCAGAGTTTAATGTTAAACTCCAAATTCTGTTATCCCATATGGAAGAAAACAAAAAGTTTGAGAGCTATATATTAAACGAGGTAGAATATATATTAAAAATGTGTAGCATTGTTAACATAAGTCATTTGAATTGATGATCAATATTGATTTTTTTTAGATACTCGATATTGATATCCAGATACCAGTTCCGATATCCAGATATCAAAATCCGATATCTGGTATCCGATATCCGTCTCGTCCTTACCCATTCGATATCCATCTTAGATATCCATTTTCACCTATCAGACGGATATCGTCCGATATCCGATATCTGATATCAGACACTGTCCCATTTTTTGCCGGATATCAAATGTTAGATACAGAATATCGGACGGATATCGTACGGACAGTCCCTAGTTTTATCTTATATCTTTACTACTATGGCCACTCAGTCACCTTGAGTCAATCTCCCCTTATACCAAGGGCAGATATTCCTATCTTAATCACTATATCTTATTTGTGCGCTTCGTGCAATAACTAAGCTTATACAAATTTAAATGTTGTGATGATAAAGTCATACTTCAGAAACAATATACAACTTTCCATCCACAAAATGTCTTTGGTATCTTAGGTCTAAGGACTACTAACATGACGGTGCCATGAATCAATCTCATTGAAGTTAAGTTATAATGTCATTCAATGATTTATACAAATAATTTTAGTGTACCGTTTTGTTAAAGAGATCCAACCGTCCATCATTATTGTACATATACTAATGTCCACAAGATCAGCCATATTTACTGAATAAGTAGGAACAGATAGTTCTATTCTTTCTGGATAGTTTGATGTTCATCTCTGTTATCCATTGACTATGATTATTTGGAATAAATATTTGGAGAGTAGTGACCATAATACTATGCATCTCATCATAATTCACCCATTCATTGATTGTATGCAGTGAGTTCATTATAAACATCGCCTGATGACAAAAATTAATTAATATTTAATTTGATCAACTTAAATATGACAATTAAATGTGATTGGTTTGATGACCACATAATATCCATCACAGTTGAGGATGAGGTTAATAATCATACCAAGTATAAGGATGATGATAGTGATGAGGAAACATGGTTGATTAGTTTAAACTTATTTTTTTCATTAAATCTAGTTCATCTTCTTGTCCATGAATCATGTGCCTTAATTTAAACCCCCCCCCAACCCACAATCTTCTTTGGAATATCAACAAAATCAGATAGGGGTAACTTTTTTGTGAAAGTGAGGCTTTGATAACAACTGTCACAAGACTAAACTTTGGAGGTTATCTAGTTGTATTCTAGACATATTCAGACTTTGAAGTTACATGTTGCTGACAGGCTTCACTAACACAGTAATGAACTGGAGACACATGGGGGTCAAGTACTGCACTTAAAGTATGGATTGTATTGTCTAAGAGAAATTACACAGGTTGACCATATATGCCAACATAACACACACTCACACACACCCATTTACAAACACTTGTATATACATGCTTTCTATAGGTCATGGTCAATACACAACTTACAGGGGCCCCTCATTTGACCCGGGGTAGGGTTGATGATCCACCCACCTTTGATTACCGATACTTCACGTCCCCAACCAACGGTGACACCTCTCATGATATTTTTCTTGGCACAATATTTTTCTTGGCACATTTTATGGATCTCAAACCTTGTGTAAAACATCTGAAATCTATGGTGAAAACCAATACTCCTACTTTCATAAGATTCACATCATGATCTTCTTAAGCCATGTAACATGCAAGCCAACCATCGATGCCTCACATGTCATTTCCTCAAACTAGGATGAGCATCATTACCCCATGTTGTGAAGCTAATATATTATCTTCATATGTAGGTGCATGGGTGCGCCACAAATCCATGCACACTAAAGACACTCCGTTTACAAGTACAAATCTTGATATGCATTAGTGAACATTTTATTCATGAACTATTATAATGGACTCATTTTATGGATTCAAGAACTATTCATGAACTATTATTTCTGAATGAATAATCATGCAAATGTGATTAATGTGATTTCATTTCACTTATAAACTACATTATTGATTGTATTTATTGGTATTTTAGACTATTATAGTTGACTTCCTTAATGTTAAGGGGTTATGTTGTCTTATTTTCTTGAGGTTATTTGAATGCATGGACCTAGGTGAAGTTTAATGAGAATTAATTGATTCAAATTAGATAAGGAAGATCCCGAGAAACAAAATAGAGTAGAGGAGGAGGCCCAAGCAAAAAAAGGAGCATTTAACGTCCAACCTATGTAAGATTAGGCACATGTGGCTTGGTCAAAAATTTTGTAGATCAAGCCTAATTTTCATGGTAAAATAGTTCCTCATTTTATGGATTCAAGTAGGAGAAGAATTCATACACTGTTAAGCCATCAAATTAGGGGCGTTGGAAGACCATTTTATGATTCCCTTCTCTCATTTGTAAAACTTTATCTTTAAATTTTCCCCTAAAAATGACTAGTCTTGTGATACAAACTTTTCTCGTGTCGATTATTTTTCAAAATTCGATGATGTTTAGTAAAAAAACACTCAGACTAGGTGGTGGGGAAAGACATGGGATCCCCCCCCCCTCTTAAAGAGATAAACGTCCTTTTATCCCTTTTATTTTAGTTTCTTTCTTTTGATAATTTCCAGTTTTTTAAATTTTATTATTGTAATTCCAAACGTCTCAAGGGAGAAGGTTATAAAAGCCTGCCATTTTCACCCCTCCCTTGACATGAACGGTGGTGAATTTTGGAATATAAAAACAGTTTTCATTTTCACCCCTGCCATCTTCACCGCCGCCACGTTATTGCCGCGCTGCTTTTCGGACGACAAATCGGCCTCCTCTTCCTTGCAACGACGCATTGTCGTCGTTTGCATCGCCTCCGCCCACTGCCGTCTGGCATCAATTTGCATCGTCGCCCCCCATGGCTCCTTTGAGTGCCTCATGCGCAGCCTGCAGTCGGGGCCGCTACCTCATGCCGCTGGTCAAGCATCCCTGAACTGTTTGCGACAATGACTCACCCTTAGCCTGCATCCTGGTCAACCGTGCCCCAACTGTTTGTGATAATATCTCAGAGAGCCCGACACACACTCGACCAAGCATCCTGCCAAGCACGTGTTTGTCTGCCAAGCATCCTGCCCCCCAGCTGTTTGTGACAATGACTGCCATCACCATGCCAAGCACGCGGCATGTGCATGCTCAAGATTAGTTGCAACACATCCAAGTAACTCGCCGGAGGCAAGTTCTCAAAGTGGGGGAGAATCGGTGGGGAACAACAGGGGATCCCCCCTTAACGAGATAAACGTCCTTTTATCTGTTTTTCTTTTCTTTCTTTTAATAAATTTCAGTTTTTTTATTTTATTATTGTAATTCCAAACGTCTCAAGGGAGAAGGTTATAAAATCCCCCCTCCCTTGAGGTGAACGGTGGTGAATTTTGGAATAGAAAAGCAGTTTTCATTTTCACCCCTGCTGTCTTCGCCGCCGCCACATTACCGCCGCGTCGCTGCTGGGATGGCAAATCCTCCTCTTCCTTGCAACGACCTGTTGTCGTTGTTCGCATCGTCTCCGCCCACCGCCGTCCTGCATCACTAGGATTATCACAAAAAAACAAGTTTTGTGTTATCTCCCTCCTGAGATGTCCTTGATTTCCTCCCATGAGATATCCAAGGTCCATGGAAAAGCAATATAATATATTTCATAAAACCTTCCCCTTTAACATCTTTCCATTTGTGAATGAGTAATGTGTAATGTGTAATGTGTAATGTGTAATGTGTAATGTGTAATGTGTAATGTGTAATGTGTATTGTGTATTTTTTTAAAAACACTTTTTACAAATCATGTAGCGATAAATTGAATGTCTGTCATTTCTGATAAGTACAAAGTGAGTCATGTAATTATACATATTTTAAAGGAATTTTGGAATCAATTCATGTGTATTTCACCCTATTTTATGAAATATTGCATGTCATGCACTAAATAGAACAAATGAAAAAAATGATGCATTTTAATGTCATTTTATGTATGTTATACAATTTAAATATTTTTTCTAGTTGAAATAGACATTTAATACCTATTTAATTTTCTCATGTTCTATTTAGTATCATGTCTATGAAATCGCAGGGGTGAAATCTGTATTTAATTTGAAGAAAGAAATAGGGAAATATTATTGAGAAAGAAAAAAATAAATAAATAAAGATAGAAAGAGGATTTTATTGGGCCGGCTCAGGAGCAAACCAATGAACAGGCCTCAAGCCAGTAGTCAGACCAGCAAGCGCGGAGCACTCAAGCCAGCCAGCTGACGGCGAGGCCCACACACGAGGAGCCCAGAGAGCAGGCCCAACTCGCGCCCAGCTCAAGCCCAAGGAGGTCACACATGCAGGTATGAATCTCATTTCGAAAGTAAGTCCCGCTAATGAATATATACTAATGTAATTTTTAGAAGTTGTCAATATGGGATTAAAATCCCTAGTCTATTTTGATACCGAATTGGGCCGGGCCACCGAGCCAGAAAATGACCGGGCCCGACGGGCAGTGACGAAAAGAAATTCAAGGAAATTAAGACCGGGCTTCAAGCCCGACTGGCCCGAAGCCCATCTTTTTGGGCTGTTTTAAGTGGACGGATACGATCCCATTCGTCCTATCTTCTTAAAGAAGATCAGACGGTGGGGATCCATTTCGTCCCTTTAAACATATATATTTTCTACTCTTCTCAGGCTGATGCGGATCGCAGGACCCAGTGTGGATGAATAAGAAGATGCAGCAATGACGGGGCAGCTGACGGGGCAGCTGACGGGGCTCGCTGACGTGTCAGCGGAACCATATGGTGGATATCTAAAGGCCAGTGGCATTTTGGTCAACCCTTGCCCCTGGCCGTCGCCGGCCGGAGGCCATTTTCGGCCGGCGAGAGGGACCATTCGGGATCCAACGGTGGGGGAAGACCCCCTAGAACCGTCCCCCACCATCAGACGGCCTCTGGGGTCCCTCCCAGGCCGTTAAAAAGGAGCCGAGAACCCCAATTTCAGCATCTCCGGCCGCAGGACAAGAGGGATGGCGGAGGACTCTCGCAGGTGACCCAGGGCCTGGTGAGGCACTGTGACATGCCTCAAAGGGCTTGAAGGACTCTCGAGAAGATCTCGAAGGTCAGAGCATCGCTGAGTCGTACCCGGACGGAGGAGGAGAGCAGGTGAACGACCAAACGGAAGCTTGACGACGGCGACCGGTGTCGCTATCCCGGTTCACTGAATTAGGGCATTCCGTGAGGTTTTAACTTCATAGATTATCCCTATACATTCGTTTTGATCTTAACGGGAAGTTTTACCCAACATTTCACCATATAATTGCGTTTACGATTCATTTTGGTTCGCAGATTTCTTCGGGGCATTTCATCGAACACCTAGTGTGTTCTATCAATATTCTTCGATTTAACTAAATTGTATCCCACTCAACCTTATAAAAACATTACAAATATATCCCGTCTTCTTTTGGTCATTCTGTCGAACACCTCAGGGGCGTTCGACAAAATCAACTGTTTTATCTCCTCTCTCTTAATACTCAAAATCTAACGGGCATTCTGTCGAACACCTCACAGGCGTTCGACAGAAACACCCTCTTCTCTTTATAAAATATTTATAAAACATATTTAAAAACTTACTATTACGTAAATACCATATAAATAGCTCCTCTTCTACCCCTCCTCACGGGCATTTGGTCGAACACCTCTCGGGTGTTCGACTAAATCACTCTTCATTAAATAGACTACAGAAAAATCTATAAAAACTATATAAATCATATAAAAGCCTCTAAAAACCACATATGTTAATTTTGCGATAAAAATCTTACTTATATAAGTAGTACTCTATAATTCTAACCTATTCTATAGTTCTATAAATACTTCTTACTGCTATTATTATCCTTTCACTTATTCCCAAAATCTCCCCACACCTAAATTCTTATTTAGCATATTATAGTTAGATAGTCACTTATTCTCTTCCTATCTATCTTATTAATATATAAATATTCCTCTATCCCCTCTGTTCTCTGAGTATATATATACCCATCTATATAGCTCTTCTTCTTTCTTCTACTCTCTCATTACTAATTACTCTTATTAAGTACTTTATATTTCTCCACTGGCTACCTAGTATCTTAATCCTCTCTTCTTCTCAGTAGCTATAAAAGATATATCCATATATCTAATATTCCTCTGTCTATACTTATCGTATTAAAATAATATTCCCTCTGCTTATTAATTAGTTATCTCTTCTTATTACCATTATCTTTAGTATTATCACTAACTCTTATTAACTAATAACTCAACTATTGAATCTACACCTGAAGGTCAGTCCCTGTGGAGACGACCTTACTCTCATTTATACATCTTCGAGTAATTTTATACTTTTTTATAAATTTATTTGATTGAAGGCAAATTAATTACAATGACAATTAAAAATAACACCGCATATAATATGTTATTCACATACCCATATAATATGTGGTTTTTAGACTTTAGACACCAAAGATGTCTTATGGATGGATTATCTCCCCCATATTACGCTGCCTAATTGCTTCATGTGCTGGGTGTGTGTGTGAACTGATGGAAATATATGTGGCCGGCAAGCCAATCACACATTCCCTATCTTGTTCCATGTTCATTAATAGAACATATTCATCATAGTGCAAGTGTGATGTTTATAGTGAAGTCCATGAATACATGATCAGACTTAGCAAATTGTGATGAGATCATAATACGGAGATCAATAGTCTTTAAGCATGTGTTCTAAATATTCGTATTCAAAGGATACTCAAGAAGGAGATCTAAATATCTGGATAGAATAGCACTATCTAAATAAAATGGCATTTTTCCAGGGAATTATATAATTTTGTGAGATATTTATCGTAAAACTCTTATTTTTTTCATCAAGTAATCACTGTCAAATCCTTCAATTCATTCATTCTCATTCTTCTATTGGCTTTTAAGATTTTGGTTATTTTAGTTTTCACATTGATTAACATTATCATTCTGAGTGTTTTCAATCATTTTCTAAAATATCTTCACATCTATGGGATAAAAGTATATGTAGGTACCTATCACTTTATTATTAAGAGAAGTATTTATGACTTTTTTGGCATTTTAGAGAGATTTAGTATTCATTACCTAAACCATAGGTAATGCTCTCAATGTTGATAATTGGCACTTACCTCATATTGAGATCCATTTTATTTCTCCATACCCTAAGGTTCAACATTCTAAAATTTTTAATTCACAATATTTTTAAAATGTTTCGATATATTGAGTTGTGTATCACATTATTTTGGTCTGTAAAGTATCTTGATTAAGAAGTGTCATCTCTCAAACTATTTTAAAAATTTTTTGCCATATTCTTGGTCATACTGAAATTTTAATAAATTTATTTCTTTTATTTGAATTTTCATATGGAAGGGCACTGGTATTTGGTAATAAACATCAGTGGTCCTTGAATTAGACGTCATGACATTCTTGTGCTTTGATTCTAGTGAGAAAATTTATTTTGAGATATACCCTTAAAAACCTTCCATCCTAAAGTCAAATCCATTAGAGACTCATTTCCATTCAGTTTCTATTCTACTGCTGCGAAGAAGAATCCTCCCTTATATGAGGGGAGTGAAATTAAACTTCATCCAACCTGGTAGACTAGTGGTAGTTATCTTCCATGGGTCGGGCCATGAGGAGCCAGATAAACATCCTGAGAATTTACTTCGTGTTTAAGATATCTCATTCTGATTAGGGTTCGGGACTCGGATCATATGGAATTTATCTCATTTAGATCGATCAGAATGAAACGAGGTTTTCGGTCGAGTTCGATCTAGATTTTCGATCGATTTCGAAATTTATTCGAACTGATCGAACGAAATCGAACGAGGAAAAGGGAGAACTCCACCGCTCTCTCTCTCTCGTTCTCTCTCTCTTGCTCGTTCTTTCTCTCACTCGCTATCTCTCTCTCGCTCGCTCCCTCCCTGTCCCACTCTCGTTCTCTCTCTGTCGCGTTCCCTCTTCTCGTTCTCTGTGGCGCTCTCTCTCGTTCTCTGTGGGGCTCTCTCTCGTTCTCTGTCGCTCTCTCTCTCTCGTCCTCTGTCGCTCTTTCTCTCTCTCTCGCAAGCGCTCGCTCTCTCTCTCTCGTCCTCTGTCGCTCTTTCTCTCTCTCTCGCAAGCGCTCGCTATTTCTCTCTCTCGTCCTCTGTCGCTCTTTCTCTCTCTCTCGCAAGCGCTCGCTATTTATCTCTCTCGTCCTCTGTCGCTCTTTCTCTCTCTCTCGCAAGCGCTCGCTCTCTCTCTCGTTCTCTGTGGTGCGCTTTCTCTCTCTTTCTCACCTTCTGGCTCTTTCTCTCGCAAGCGCTCTCTCTCTCCCACTTTCTGGCTCTTTCTCTCTCGCGCGCTCTCTCTCTCTCTCTCACGTTCTGGCCCTTTCTCTCGCGCGCGCTCTCTCTCTCTCACGTTCTGGCTACTTCTCTCTCTCGCTCTCTCTCTCTCTCTCACGTTCTGGCTACTTCTCTCTCGCGCGCGCTCTCTCTCTCTCACGTTCTGGCTACTTCTCTCTCTCGCTCTCTCTCTCTCTCTCACGTTCTGGCTACTTCTCTCTCTCGCTCTCTCTCTCTCTCTCTCACGTTCTGGCTACTTCTCTCTCTCGCTCTCTCTCTCTCTCTCTCTCTCTCTCTCACGTTCTGGCTACTTCTCTCTGGCGCGCTCTCTCTCTCTCTCTCACGTTCTAGCTCTCTCTCTCTCTCTCTCTCTCTCTCTCTCTCGTTTTGGCTCTTTCTCTAGTGCGCGTTCTTTCTTCAGCATTTTCTCTCCCCGTCTTGCTCTCTCTCTCTCCCTCTTTTTCTCTTCCTCTCTGTCTCTCTCTCGTTCTCTCGCCCCTTATAGGTCTCTCTTCCGCAGGCCAGCATGTGCTCTCTTTCTCTCTCTCACTCCTATGTTATCTCTTTCTCTCTCTCTCTCTCCTATATTCTCTCTTTCTCTCTCTCACTCCTATGTTCTCTCTTTCTCTCTCTCTCGTATGTTCTCTCATTCTGTCTCTCCTATGTTCTCTCTTTCTCTCTCTCTCGCACGCGTGTTCTCTCTTTCTCTCTCTCTCTCTCTTGTTTGTTCTCTCTCTTTCTCTCTCTCTCGTTTATTCTCTCTCACTCCTATGTTATCTCTTTCTCCTCTTATGTTCTCTCATTCTCTCTCTCTCTTATGTTCTCTCTCTCTCTCCTATGTTCTCTCTTTTCCTCTCTCTCCTATGTTCTCTCTCTCTCTCCTATGTTCTCTCTTTTCCTCTCTCTCCTATGTTCTCTCTCGTTTGTTTTCTCTCTCGTATGTTCTCCGTCTCTCTCTCGCTTGTAATCTCTTTCACTCTCTCGCTTGGAATCTCTCTTTCTCTCTCTCCCGTTCGTCTCTCTCTCTTTCTCTCTCATTTGAACGATCAAATCCCCGATCCCTAATTTCCACGATGCTTCAACTGAGAAATGGAAAGTGGAATTTTTCCATCACACCTAAAAGATAAACACGAAAAAAAGTCCTCTAGTAAACGTCAGAACTTTCAAGAGAACAACAGCAAAGCACAGACATACTCGAGCGATAAAAATTCCCACTATCAATATCCAACAGGACAACAAATCCATTGGAATACAGACACAAAGAGAGACGTCAAGGAAAAAGAAAAAAAAAAGAAAAGAGAAAAAACATGAATCGCGCGGCACACGACAAGGCGCTTTATTTAGAATAGAGTGTCCACACACGGGCAGAAGAAACAGTAAGTATAAACCTGGCTGGCTAGCCGTTGAGAGATCACCATCATCATCTTCATCATCATCATAATCATCATCAGAGATCTTGAGCATCCACAGGAACGGCCATCCTGGACTTGCCAAACTTGCCACCGGCCTCCGTCTCCCAGCAATGCAGCACAGACTTGGGCGACTCCGGGCACCTGATAAACGTCTGATAAATCACCAGAGCTCCCCCCGGCAGCAGCTGCTCCAGATACTCCGCCGCCTGGTACCCCTTCACCGCAATTCGCCCCCCCCACGACGCCGCCCCGGCGCGGCCGCCGCCGACCGTGACGGCGACGGAGAAGCAGGCCGGGCCAAAACACTTGAGCACTCGACTCGCCAGCGCTCCAAAGTCCAGCGAGCCCGGGTCGAACCCCATGGCCTCGTAGCTCGCATAGCTGAAGCCCTCCTCCGGGGTGACGTGGATGGTGGACAGCGCGCCGCCGGCGATCCCGTTCATGGAGTAGCCGCAGGGCTCGAATTCGAAGTCGCAGAGCTCCATCTCCGGTATAATCTCCTGAATTCCGGCCATCTTGGTCATCATCTTGCCGGTGGAATCAGAGTTCTTGAAGAAGACCGAAGCGCAGTGCTTCTCCAGACCGGTCATGCACATCTCGAGGGTCACCATGGGAGGCTGCTCAGGCTGCTTGGAGGCGTAGTAGATGTGCCAATTGCGGTCGGGGGCGGCGGCGTCACCGAGGAGGTAGGCGCCGGAGACGAGGCCCGGGAAGTATGAGTCGAGTATGGAGACTTCCTCGCTGAAGCAGCGGTGGGGGGCAGGCTGGGCTTCAGGGAAGATGAAGGTGCCCCGGGAGTACTTGGCGGCGGCAATGGCGAGGCCGAGGCCGGCGGAGAGCTCCAGAATTCTGGGAATTGCCAGGAGTAGCTTGGTTGTTCCGCATGTCTTGAGGATGATCTTGTAAGGGTAGATGAAGAGGCTTGATTCGGAGAGGACGTAGGAGTCGAATTCCTTGTTTGAGAGGTGATCGACGATGGTGCAGAAGGCGGTGTCGAGAATCGAGTCGATTTCGGGTCGGGAGAGGGCGCGGAGGCCATGGCCGTGGGGGTCTTTGAACAAGGGGGCTTCCGAGAACGTAATTTCGATGCGTTTTTCGTAGCCTTCGAATCCAATTGCGCTCTGGGGAGGTGGGTTTTGCTCGGGGATGGCCATGGCGGATGAAGGAGGAGGTTATTGACAAGAACAGCTAGCCAGTGGAGGGTTGGAAACAGGGGAATCGAAAGTGTAGAAAGATGGTCCTAGACGACTAACGAGGGCTAGTATAGGGGGAGTCAGGATGGCTTCCTCACGCACTGCCAAATCCATAGGAGAAAATCGATTAGATTGGCGATTTGAAGAGAAAACAGAGGAGAAGAGTAGCTTAATTCTTCGGTGGCTTACGTTGGAGTAAGCAGCAGAGCGAAACTTCTTGATTCCTCCGTTGGGTCGAACATCCTCAATGCTGTAGCCTAGGGGAGCTTCATAATATAATGAACTACTGCTACCGGATTTCTTTAAGCCGCCTTTTGACTCCATTAAAACATCAATGCTTGCTGCAAACAATGCACGATTTGGTAAGCATATATCGTCTAGGTCTAATCAGTTGACGTCGAAGCATATGTAAATCCACACACGGATCAAGAAAATCCACGGATCACAACATACACCATGAGAAAACGAAAGAAAATCGGCTGATCAAGAAAAGATAAAAACAAAAATTCAAGATCATCAAAATAAAAACTGAATGATGCCAACATGCATGCAGCAGTACGATATAATTATGTCTAGAAAAACATATAATCAAGAGAGATAGAGAAAGAATCGATCCCCAAAATACTGGATCGAGAACATCAACTTGCGGGAAACGAAGGCGTGAAACGGCAATTATCATCGAAAAGAGAAATCCACGGAATATTGAAATGCGACAAATTGTAACGGAGGGAATCCCTCATTCTTCAGAATTTTTCTTACAAATGATAAGGGATTTTCAACCATTCAAAGGAATGAATACACCACCAGATCAGTTCTCAAAGAACTCCGCTGCAATTCTGCAAGAAACAGATCGATCATGAACACAAGAACACCCAAAATCGGCCAAAAACAACCGATTTCCCTTGCGTAGAAGCACGATCTAAAAGAGGAAAGGCACCTTCAAGAATCGAGAGGCTCTAAACTGCCCGTGTGGGTAATCTACACAGTCCGAGGCCTCCTTTATATAGCCGTATTCCGCAACAGCCGCAAACCCTAACCCTAAGGATTAGTTAGGGCTAAAGACCCGGTCATCAGCCACGTGGCAACCCCTCCGCGGCCCACGCGACCGGTCAAAATTCTAAAACGAACCCCCCGTGGGCCTCCCCAGATAATTATCCGAGCACCGTGCCCCACAAGTTACGGCCGCTGTAACCTTTTCATTTACTAATTGCGTTCATGTCCCTTCTAGATTTGCTCGTTTGTCCTGGTCCGACGGGGTGACCGGACGCGCCGGTTCTGGTACAGCTGTGGGGTACGTGGCGCCCTCTGAGAACCCCTCGCGTCGGCGCCAGCCCATACCTGATGCGGACCAGGGGTCTGTATTGCAATCATAGCCTCAGAAAATAATATCTTTAACTGATTTATTGGCTTTATCTGTGGACTGCAATAATTATCCAAAAAAATAAAACCCAGAATATTTCCACCTGGGGGGATGACGACGGTCAAGGGTAATTATTTACTGAATTTTATGATTAATAAAAGGAGTGATGTAACGGAGATTTCATGTACAGGGAAATATGTACTTGGGTTCCAGTTATTTTTAGATTATGTTGAGCAAGTTGGACTGTTTTGGGGACCCAGTAAAGTTTGACCTCCTTCACACAATTTGGTCATGCGTGGCGGCCTGTAGGTCCAGTTATATCATACATTCTTGAATATGACTGGCTGTGGATATCTGAAAAGAATCCATAGATTCATGGTAGCTATGTACTTGGGACCCAAGAAACTTTTCATAAGCTAGGGCTTAGTGAAAGGCTTCCACTTGTTTTATCGTTGCCTTCTAGAAATGACTCTCATGGATTTCATTTTTGGTTGGAACATTCAAGGATATCTTCCCGGAATTGTTCTAGGTCTAAACTAATTTATCAGCACTAGAAGGTATAATGGAGCTTTGAGACAACTGATTCTGCTGATTAAGAATATTATGGGGGATGGTGTATTCTAATGATTCAGAAACTTGTAGCAGGATTTTTACATTACCTTTGAAACTGCTGATTCCTACACAAAATTTGACAAATTGTTTCTCGTGTTTCATTTTAATTAGTGTAGTAATAATCTTCAGCATCAACTTGTTCATTCTAATATACGTTTTTCAACATTTATGTAGAATCCATAGATGCTATATCCTCAATTGTTATTAAGAACAAATTTGTAATCATGCATGAAGTATTATGAACCATTAAAAATAAAATGCTATTTTTGTCTAATTTTTCCTAGACAAATCTTTTTAAAATATACTCAATATCAAAGTATAATTGAGAAAAAGTACAGAATATTTGCTCTAAATTTCTATGAAAGGATGACTATTCTTGAAAGTCAATGAAATAACTCACTCGTGTGAAGATAAGGAAAAAATTTCTGATTTAATAAGTCTAAGAAAATGGAAGTTGATCAAATTGATACTAAGGTTCTAGATCACCAATCATCAACTTTATGGCTCGAATAAACACACAAAAATAAAAATTGGGTGGATGACAAGTAACACAAATTTTGGTCTAATAAAATCTAATTCAGAATGTATGATATTCCAGAATTTATGAGGCACAAAATTATCATCCAACAGAATCACTCAATATATTAGCACTGAATAATTAATGAAAGGTATTATTGTTTAAGTAGTGGTGGTGAAACATGATGGAATGATATCGTGATACCATGGTCATATCCTTATAAACATATATTCAAAATAACCTCTAAATGCCCAAAAATAATAGTATTATCTACTCTCATTCACATGAAGAGTATGTTTGGTTCCCTGACTATTAGAGTGGTTGTTTATCACAACTAACATGCTAATTTTCATAGAAAACTCATGTAATTTATGTATTAATTATCAGTAGAATGATATTTAGTCTATGCTACTAAGGCTTAAAATGATTTAGAAAATTTTATTTTTTACATTAATTTCATTAATAAAATAATTTTAAAAGTTAGAAAATATTTATTTTGTTTTTATTTAGGTATTTTAAGGGGTTTATTATATTTTTAGAATGGTATTCTGGATTTTTTGTATTTTATAAATTCTAATATTAAATTCATAAATAAAATACTTTATGTTGGAAAATATAATTTTGAATTTATTTAAATATTTAATTCCCTCCTAGAATTGTGTGACATGTGGAAAACCTTTTAGACAAGTTGAGGGAGAGAGAAAATTGGATGGTTATAATTGGGTTTTGTTTCAAAATATGATTAGTAGAGTGATTTGCTTAATCAATATCTCATTTGAGTTCATTCTTGTACTCTGAGAGTGAAGGATTGAAGGACTGACATTCAGATCAAGACACTAGAAGAAAAAGCATGACTCGCTCATGGGGCATATGATGACAAAGTTATTGTGATCTTTGTCCTTTTTGACTGACGTCCTCTACCTTTTTCTTAGGTTATCATCGTTGATAGTCTAGGTTACTACTATCATGCACACCACCTCCAACTCTACCTTTCATCAGTGCTTATCCTTCTCCATCTCAATCACAATAGTGACAGTAAAATCTTTATCACTCACCCACTCTTCGCTTGTCGGCATACATCTGCCATCATCTCCATCGCAAGCAGCATCAATACCTCTTTCATCTGCTCTACTCCCGCTCACGTATACAGCCATGAACAGCCCTATGGTGCTGCCAAAGCACCGGTGAAGGTACTTATTCAGAATTTATTACTATGCTTCTAGGTAAAAAAAATTATAGTAAAACTCTTAAAATGATTTTATAAATTCAGAAAAAAATTAGATTAATTATGATAATTATTTTCCAGTCATTTGACAGTTATTTTGAATTAATTTTCACTGGTTTTATTTTATTATTTTAGGTTACAATTTTAAAATAAAATTTTAAAAATAGAAATTAAAGCTAAAAAGTCACTTATTCAATACTTGGTTTCTATGGATTCGGCCCTTAATTGGCCTAATTTTTAAGGAAAAGAACACAAATTTTTTCATATACTAGAAGCCGTAAACAAAATTATTAGCCCTGATTTCTGGTTCATCAGTGCTTACAGTAAGGAAATATATCAGATGCTTTTTATCGAAAGGATGAAATCCAGATGGAAATATATAAGATGCTCTTTATTATGATTTTTAATATTTATCATTTTCCTTACTAGCATACGGATCAAATACACATGGACAAAGTATTGTAAAATAAAATTTCAATTTATATTTTTATAGTTTTGTGTGTTTTAAAAAAACCAATTATTTAAAATAACTTCAAAATGGTGAAAGAATAGTTTTCCTTATTTAGGTAATTTATTAAAATACATGAAATTAATGTCAGACTTTCCATAGAATTTATAGTAGAAATGACTAATCAATTATTAATAAATACCTTTGTTGTTTCTTCAATGAGCTAGGTGACATTTGATGGTGCTTGTGTTAATGGAGTGAGAAGATGAGGTTGAGAATTTCAAATTGTGGAGGAGATGGTTACACATATGCAAGTTACGTAATAATCACAAATAACATGATATTTTAGAAAATTTAAAATTCATGACCTTTATGTGTTTATCCTCATTGCAGTTATGATAAAATCCATGTTTTTAGTCTTAAAATTATTTATTACATTTTTATGAATTTTCAAAATTTTATATATTCAATGGAATTTTAAAATAAATTTCTTACATGGAAAATATAATTTTTTTAAGGCTTTACTATATTTTAATAGAAATATTAATTTTTTTCTGGATTTTTTGTATTTCTATGGAAGTACATGAAGGGTTTTTTGTATTTTAATAGTATTATTAAACTTATGAAGAAATTAATCGTATAAATCATAAATTATAATTTTGAATTAATTGAAATTTTCATATTTTTTAATTTTAAACTTCTAGAATGGCATGCCACATTGGCAATCCTCCAAACAAGTAGGAGGAGAGTGAACATTGGATAAATGATATTGCTCCTAATTTGAACGAGGATATCTAAAAAACCAGAATGATTTTAGGGTTAAAATTTGAGGGTAGTTCCATCTTTCCCTCCTTTAGCCATCCAACATCTTGGATGTATAAATAGAACCCTCCATCATTGTAAAAATGCACCCCTGTATTTTTTCCTAATTACTATTAGTAGAGTGATTTGCTCACTCAAAATCGTGTTTGGATCTGTTCATGTACTTCAAGACTAACCTATTGAAGGACTGTCCTTCATATTAAGACATGTGAATAAAAAGTATCACTTGACCCATTGGGCACATGACGACGAGTGTTAGTTTGGTCTTCCTCTTTTTTTTAGCTCACATCTTTATCATATTTCCTCAGTTATCATTCCCGATTGATGTAACACGACGGGCCAGGATCAACAACTCGTGTTACATCACAGGGAGAGAAGTGATGGAATGCAACGAGTGAGTGATGCAGAGGAAGACCAAACTAACACATGTCGTCATGTGCCCAATGTGTCAAGTGAAATTTTTTATTCACATGTCTTAATATGAAGGACAGTCCTTCAATAGTTTAGTACATGAACAGATCCAAACAGGATTTTGAGTGAGCAAATCACTCTACTAATAGTAAGTAGGAACAAAATCCAGGGGTGCATTTTTACAAGGACGGGAGGGTTCTATTTTAGTTCCAAGATGGAGGATGGTTAGAGGAGGGAAAATTTTTATCTTGAAACTCCTTATGGATCGTTAGATATCATCATTTGAATTTATAGTAGTCTGACCCATTTGATTTTATCTCTCCTTGAATTTTCTTGCTCGTCCCATTTGTGTTGTTGATTTCCAGCATGACAAACAATTCTAGGAGTTGATGACATCAAAGAATTCAATAAAATTTTGACATTAATTCAAAATTATGATTTTAATATTAGAAAATTCGGTAAAATAACATATGATCCAAAAAATTGAAATAAGAGATAAAATTTTGCCTATTCACTAGTTACTCCATAAGCATATGACCCGTACTCCCTCTATGCTTGTAAGGAAAATGATAAATATTTTTGTGTAAACCAGAAGCCTAGAATGACATATTGAACCCTAATTTATGATTGTTTAATAAGACATGGAGGGGGGCTAGTGATGCGGATTTTATTGTCAATGATGTCAAGAGATGCATGTGGATATGTGCTGGTGAGCGGCATAGTCTGTAATCGCATGTGTGATGGTGAAAACTGAAGCTACCAATGATGATAATTTTAAAAAGAGGATGAATAATGTGGTCGTAAAAAAGATGATGATAACACTAACCTTGTCATGTCCAGCATACCACACATTATTTTTTTCTTAGTTTATGTTGATCAGATCATCATTCCATTCCTTTACCCCCATAACATGAGACTGGATCCAAACATTTTGAATGACCAAACCACTTTGCTAATTGCGCATAGTAAAAATGAATCCAAGGGTCGGTTTATTAAAAAGTTGACTGGGGGTCTCTTTATAGATCTGAGAGACTATGGATGTATAGAGGAGTAAGGACACAATTACCCTCCAAATTTTAGCCCAAAATTCCTTTTGGATTGTCAGATAACTTCCTTTTGGATTGTCAGATCGCTAGTGTGTTTAAAATTATCACTTTTTCCAAAGACTCCACAATTGTAATCAATGTTAAAACAAATGCTCTTTTGACACATCTCTTTTTTTTTGACTAAATTTTCCAATAATTGGAATAGGAATCAACATTTTAATTTCCACCAAAATTCCCAATGATTGGATGTTTTTTGTGCTTTCCATGTCGGGCCCAATTGCTGGCTGCCATGAGTACATACAAAAAATCTGAAAGAAAAATAATAATGTTGACTGTGGCACATTTTCTCATCATTAAACCCCATGATTGGTTCGTGGCAGTCATTCACTACAAACAATGCTTAGCCAGCGGCACATGAACACTACTAAATCATTGCAAAATTATGACTATAAATTAGAAAATGTATTTTTCTGAATTATAAAATTCTTTGTGAATCTAATGTCATAAAATTATTTTAAAACAGAAATTTTTTTTATAAAATTCATAATTTAATTCTAAAATTATCAATCATTGATATAACATTTAATTTGTTTTGAGTTTAATTACGTTAATTTATGATCATTAAAATAAAAACACACATATTGTGTATGAAATTACTACTCAAATTTCAAATATGATTTGTGATCATCATCTTCCATCCGCAATATGTTTTCAAAGGACCATTTTCACCACCATGACTTGAATCAATGCATCAATCGAAAATTAAATTACCAATTATGTTTTGACAGTTGACCAATAACCTAATTCATTCTAGGATTGTTGATAAGTCCAAATTTTTAGGTTTTTATATCACTTTTAATTCAGACATAAAATAGTACTTATCAAAATTTTCCACAATATATCATACAAAGGCAATTAAGGGTGATGCATAAATTTATATGATAGATTATAATTATTTTAGGATTTATATTTGAGCACAAATGGTAGAAATATGATATATTATAATTTGTATATTCCCCTAATTTCATTTAATATTATAAGTGCCAAAAATATTAAATCTAATACTAGAAATGAGAAAGAGATTTTTAGTGGTATTTTAGAATATTTAATATTTTTTATCATTCAGCTTCATGATATTAAAAAGTTATAATATTGTTTTCTAAAATAATAATATTTCTCATGAATTAATAAGTACTCTAATTAATCAAAATAAATAATACATTAGTCAAATGGTATACGTGGTCATGGGTAGCTGGATCAAGGGATTGCAATTCTTGCTGCTCTTCCGAGTAAAGTCAGGAAGTCCAACATTTTTGTCCAAATTTCTGGCGGTTAAGCATGCAGTTGTAATAATAATTTGTGGGCAGACCCGCTCACTGGCGACGGAGGGGCAAGTAATGTCGGCAAGAAGTTCTGAGGTGATATGAATCATTCCATTAATGATCATAGTACTAATAAGCACAAATAACATTAAAATTTTAATATTAATTTAAAGTATTTTATATGATTATTTTTGTTTAAGCGATCACAAAGGCATGTTTGTGACTCTTAACATAGTTTAATACATTTATTAAATGAAGTTCTAAAATTTATCAATTTTATGGGATTTTAACAAAATTATGAATTTAATCTCATAAAGAAAATAAATTTATACGTCCAAAAAGATGTATTTTGGATATATTTAAATATTTTTAGTAGTTTGGTATCGTATTAGGATCAAATTATGTTTTTTCTTGATTTTATGCTACTTTACAGATCCTTTTATTTATATTAATAAATAAATATTTTTATCAGTCATAATATATATTTTTTGTTTTACTTAAGTACTTTAAGGATTAAATGTATTTTTGGAATGTTCTGATTTTTTTCCAATTTTTTGGTATTGTATGGATTTTGATTAACAAATATACTTTTTAAAGTACTTATGTAAAATATATATATATATATATATATATTATACTTTCTAGAATTTATTTAAATAATTATGTGGTTTTTTAACATAAATATCTTGCAATGCTGGAAATGTGCCATGGATTAAGGAAGACAGAGAAAATCAGGAGTTTAGAATTTTTGGCGGCATTTCTCTCTTTACCTCCTTTATCCTTTCACCATCTCAAATCTATATATTGACCAGTGTCCTTGTAAGATAAACACCCTTGAATTGTGTTCCTAATTTTAATTAATAGAGTATTTTCTCATTAAAAATATCATTCTGGGGGTTCATTCTTGCATTTCAAGAGTAAAGGATTGAAGGAGTACCATTTGAATAAAGATTTGTGAAGAGAAAGCACGATTCAACATGTTGGGAACATGAGAAAGAGGTCAGTGTTATCTTGGACTTTTTGAAACTCATGGCTTCATCCTTTTTTATAGGTTATCATCATTGGTTGCTTAGGCTTCCACCACCATATACACCATCATAGACTCTGTTGTTCACCAGTGTATCTGCTCCCATTTTCGATGCCATTGGTCATTGTAATCTGCATCATACACTCTTGTTCCACCGCAAGTCAACAAGTATCTGCACCATCTCTATCTCAATCAACTGAAGTATTTAATTCACCATTTCTACCCTTTTCGATCCACTAATATTAACTGCCACCCAATCCTATGGAACGCCACCAAAGGTATTTATTTTTAACTAATAAGTATTTTTGGTAATTAAATTGCATTAAAATTGGATAAAAATATTTATAATTTTTGAATAAATTGGGTTAATTGAGGAAATTATGTTCCATCATTTTAGAATTTTTTGGAATGAATTGTCACTGATCGCTTTTATTAAATTACATTTAATTATCTAAAAATAAGTCAAAATTATAAACATAAATTAAAGTTAATATCTATTTCTTGAACAATTCCTTCTTACCGATTGAATTATTAATCCATGTGATTGTGCATAAGATTATAAATATTGATGTCTAAACCAGAAACCTTAAATGATGTAAACTAACCCCTATTCTGGTTCATCACCTAGCACGGGTTTTGGTCAGGAGGTATCATTGAGGTGGATTTTGCCTTTTCCATTATTCATTCTCGTACATTTTTAAGTTTACAAAATTTCAAAGGAAAACTTCACAGGTAAACCTATGCACTTAGTCCTTCTATTATTTATTACAATTCAATGAGTTCAAATTCACATGAAATAAATTATGAATATCATGATTCTAGTTTTAATGGAATTTGTGAACCTTATGGTGCATAAGGAGACATTTGAGTACTATCATTCTAATCTTTAGCATGAAACCATAATTTTTTAATAATACCCTAAATATTTTCAGAATATCATGAAATTACAATTCTAATTTTTTGATACATTACGTCAAAATAATGATTCTCTTTACTCTGTAGTAAAAGTATAATTTCTCGCTTTCATATTTAATTGATAATGATAAACTATTAATAATATTTTTTATTAAACATCAATAGGATAAAAATTAGGAGTTCCTCATCTTAATTAAATTGATTCAATATGGGATAGAAGATAACTCCAAAAAATTAATAATTTATATGATAAAAATAATTGATTTATGAATTGAAGGAATTCTAGGATATACTAATTTAACAGAAAATTGAGGTTGATAAAAAATAGATTTTGTGAGATCATTTATTTGTATTATTATGAATAAATCATGCAAATATGATAAATAAGAAGTGTGAACTCATAACTAAAATCATAACTAATGGAGCTGAAAAGATGATAATTATATTATTTTTCCTTTATATTGTTTAATTTGGTTTACTTATGATCATGCATAAGAATTATGTCAACTTTTAAAGTTTCAATGGGAAAATAATGGAGATCCTTGGTTTGCATATCGGCAAAGTCATGTTATCAACATCTTCAATGATCACCAAACAATATGAAATATGAAATGAACCACAATAAATGTCAACCCTTGACTAAATAAATTGTTATCATTTTATGATATCTCATGTTGAGTTGCATAAATGATGTATCATGATATCATATAATGAAAATGGGGAATATAATGAAAATGAAAATGAAAATGGAAATTCTGCTCATGATATCATAAATAAATATAATGAAAATGGGGAATGCATTTGTGATGTGATGAGAGTAATAATTTCAAAAAACACTTATTGGCCTTTTTATACAAAGTCCTGAGATTGGGTTGAAGTAGATGATAATCATCATCATGAAGCTCTGGTAGAAGAACGAATTGAAGAAGATTCTCGATCAGAACATCATAAATACATTTTTCCCTTTTCCAAAATCTCTCTGTTATGATATTATGAATAATAATTATTTTGAAGATACAATCATCTCATATATTCATTTGTTGTCTGTAGAGGAGCAAGACACCATTATTTTAGACATTCATTTGTTATTAAAACGAAATGATGGACGAAACAGTAAAATTCAGTCAGTTTTTATGAAATTATTCCTCATTTCTCACCGGATAATAATGTCTCTTTCCATGAAAATTCTACTGTCAGTAGTATGAAGGAATAACAAGACTTGGAATGGAAAGGAAATGATTTTTTTATTAACGTGGGCTTGAATTAATTTCAATTAGAAAAAATTAAATAAAATGACTGGCAGGATCATTTATTTGATTAACATGCATATAAGAAGGTCAAACCTAATTTGAATTTTAAAAACATTATATTCACTCTATTTCCCAGTCATTTAATAAATACATGTATGGTTAGGGATGAATGTAAATCTTGTGCTTGAAGATAAAACAAGTATATCATACATCATGGCATGATCATTCACTTCATTTTGGAATTCCGTCCCTGAAATTGGTTTGTTAATAAGAATTAATTTCTAAAAATATCATGCTTCGTATTTCAATAAGAATATGCCCGATATCAAAATCCTGGAGCAAGCTAGTTTTGAAATCAGCTTTCAAAGAAAAATGTGTTCTTATGGCTATTGAACATCTTTGCATTATATTTTAAAGCCATGAGTAAAGCCTTCTTTTAATGATTATTCTTTAAAAATTAATTTCTTCCAAATGTATGTACAATTTTTTTTATTTTTCCTTAATTTTATTGGTGTTTTTTATTTTCATAAATTGACCTTTCTTAGAAGAGTAAATTACTTGGTAGCCAATACAAAAATAAAAATGTCATGATACATGGAGACAAAAAATTACACCTTTGGTTTCCAATTCCTATATTTTTAATTTACTCATTTATCATGCATTAAGGTTTATGCAATAAATAGTAGGGTCAGCTATTCTATGAGCTTTCATTTCTTAAAATTCATTCATCAATTTAAGTTGGAGGATAGATTTTTTTAATGAACCTGAGAAATATAAAAACCCAACTTTGGAAGTTCATTTCTTTGTATTCTCAAGTATAGTGAATGCTGAATACAAAAGATAAATTCATGTTGAAGTATAAAATACCTGATCCTCTGGTAGGTAGGGATCCATATAATTATCCTTTCACCTATATTAGTATTACCTTATCAATAACACTTTTGTTATATCCTCCCAATTTACTCATCCAAACCATTTTCATCCACATCATCCACACCTGGTCCCCTCCATATAATTATGATCCACACATTCTACAATGTCTTAATCTACAAAATCCATTTTATATGAAGTTATGTATACATTTATAATGACCTCTTCTTTAGTAGATTCAAAGGATAATTAAGAAGAAATGGTGAAGAAGGAGAGGATATGTAGCTACCTTCTAGTCATGTGGATACTACTAGAGACCAGGAAATTGAATGGCTTGAAGAAACTCTCCCAGGGAGCAAGTCACATCTCAAAAAAAGTTACCCACAAGATACTCAACATATTATATATTTTAGAGATCAATGCTGAATTGATCTTAAGCTTCCACTACTTGAAATTTGTTTCTTTTACCAAATATCATAAACCTGATACCATTGTTTCTTTTACCAAAAATTTGCCAGGCTGTACATCTAATGTTTTGATTAAGAAAGTAAAACCCTAAAAATGATATCTAACATTTTTTTGAATGACTTTCAAGGCGTTTTAAATGAGAATTCATGGTCCCGTAAATTATGTAATAATTATATCAAAAAGCGTCTTTTAGAATATAATAATATTAAAATGAATATAACTAACACAACAAATGATAGTTCATATCAAAATGAATATAATATTAATGAATCAATGCTCAAAATCACCTTAAAATATGTAGGATTTCATGCCTCACTTTGGGTTCATCAGGAAACTTCGTCTTTCTTTCTCTATTCATCTACACAATTGGATGAGCCGCTGATATTTGTGAGACCTGTCATTGAGACTTGATTTCTAGTGAAGGAAATATGTGTGGCCAGCAGAGCCAGTCACACATTCCATATCTCATTAGTTATTTATTTATACAATGTATTCATTATAGTGGATGTGTTCTAAATATTCATTGATGCCTTTAGTGAAGTCAACGAATACATGATTAGACATAGTGAATTATGATGAGATTGTAATAAAAAGATCACTAGTCTTTAAGCATGTGTTCTAAATATTCGTATTCAAAGGCTACTTGAGAACGACATCAAAGAATCCAGCGAGAATAACACTATCTAGTCTCACTCATTTGATGAGTTTGGTTGGTCTTGTAGAAATTAATGTTGAGATAGTAAGGATAGATAGTGGGTGCTCTTTAGTTGAAATAGGTCACTTAATTGATCCATACGAAACTGTAAATCAGTTTGATTCACATTTGACAAACTCATAATTAGGGTAAAATTTACATCATTGTAAATTTGAGTTAATCAATAAAAATTTATACCACCATTAACCATAAAATACTTTGACTAGTTATTGATGATCAAGGACCTTCTTCATAGGGAACATATATTAGGGTTTAAAAACTCTTTAGATGATGATTCCCAAGGGATGAAATGAGATACGCGTAAAACTGAGGATTGTGATGTGATGAATATGAGGTGATGAGAGTGTGATAATAACTATTTAATAAGGATGATATGAATAATAATATGAAGAATAGGTAGGAGGAAGGGGATAGATAAGATGGAAATGATAGGATATGATAGATGAAGACGTGAAGTGATGACGAAAGTAGAAGATAAAGAAGAAGATAGGATGAAGGGGTGGCTGAATGGATGTGAGTGGATGTGGATGGATGATGGTGAAATAGAATGCTGGAATAATGAATGATAATGATTTAGTCAATGTATGTGAGGAAGAATTGATATGTGGTTGTGAGATGGAGAAGAGTATAATGGAGTAGATTATTTAGGGTTTTTATATGAGATGAAGGTGATGAGATTGATATCAAATATGGATGTTTTAGGTTGAGATGGTTGGAGATGGTGATGAGAATGAGATGATGATGAAAATAAGATTGTAGATCTAACTAAAGAGATGTGAAGGAGAGAAACCAATGTATAGCAAGAGACTAACCTTAGATCCCTGTATTCGGCCGAGATGAAGGCAAATTTCTGATGTACATCAGCCTCTCTACTTATTTTTTGATCACCCCTAATCACTCAAAACACCAAGAACACTGTGAAATTTTTTTGATCGCACGAAAGGGGTAGTTCGATGACTAGTGCGAATTTGTGCAAAAAAATCTCATTGCACATCACACAAATTTTCACAAGGGGGAGAGAAAGCCAGCAGGACTGAAAGAGAGAGAAAAGTGATAAAGAAAGAGAGAGGGATAGAGGACCGAGCTACGTAGTCAATGGAGGGAGGGAAGAATGAGCGGGAGAGAGAATAATGAGAAAGAGAGAGAAGAGTGATAGAGACAGAGGGATAGAGAGAAGAGTGACAGAGAGCAAGAAAGAGGATGAGAGAAGAGTGAGAGAGAGTGAGAGAGAGAAGAGAGAGATATATAAGAAAGATAGAGATAGAGAAATAGAGAGAGATATAAACAAGAGCGTAAGAGAGAGGAATGAGAGAGAGAAGAGCATAAGCGAGAGGAACCAGAGAGAGAGAAAAGCATAAGAGAGAGGAACCAGAGAGAGAGAAGAGCTTAAGAGAGAGGAGCGAGAGAGATAGGAGAGCGTAAGAGAGATGAAAGAGAGAGAGAGATAGAGAGAGAAGAGCGCAAGTGAGAGCAATGAGAGAGAGAGAGAGATAGATAAAGAGGGAAGGAGAGGGAAGAGCGCGAGAGGGAAAGAGGGACAAGAGGAACAAGACACAGAGAGAGAGAAAGAGGGAGAGAGAACAAGAGAGCGAGGGAAGAGCGATAGAGAGATGAATGAGAGAGAGAAAGAGGACAGAGAGGAACAAGATGGAGAGAGGAGCACAAGAGAAAAAAAGGGAGAGAGAGGAATGACAGAGAGAGAGAAGAGCACCAGTTAGAAAGAGAAGAGCGCTAGAGAGAAAGAGGGAGAGAGAGAATAGCGCCAGAGAGAAAGAGGGAGAGAGAGAAAAGAGTGCCAGAGAGAAAGAGGGAGAGAGAGAGAATAACGCCAAAGAGAAAGAGGGTGGGAGAGAGAATAGCGCCAAAGAGAAAGAGGGTGGGAGAAAGAATAGCGCCAAAGAGAAAGAGGGTGAGAGAGAGAATAGCGCCAAAGAGAAAGAGGGACAGAGATGAACGAGAGAAAGAAGAGCACGAGAAAGAAAGAGGGAGAGAGAGAAATGAGAGAGTGAGAGAAGAGCACCAAAGATAGAGAGAAGAGAGATAGAGAGAGGAACGAGAGAGTGAGAGAAGAGTGATAGAGAGAGAAATGAGAGAGAGAGAGATAGTGCATGATTTGTGTCATCCAAGAGAAGATGTGTGAGAGAGAGAGAAGGAATGAATGACTCTATGGAGGGTAACTATGCTTCCCTATACCAGAAGGGAGCGAGGGAGAGAGAGAGGAAGAGAGCAAGAAAGAGGGAGAGAGAGAGAGGAAGCGAGAGAGAGAAAAGCTGAGCTTTGCTATACCAGTAGAGACAAAAAAGGATGAGAAATAGAAGGGGAAGATGTAAACCTAAGTCGAAGAGAGTATACAGCAACCAAAATTATAAAACTGCATCCAACGAAGGCAGATCGAGCTCCAGCCAAACCTGCTGGAAAAACCTTCAGGATAACTCCATGGCGTTCAATGCCAAGTTGCAAGCGAGCAGCCTCTCCAATGTGGAAGTGTTCGATGAAAGACGGGAAGCTAGACTGTCGCCTCCATAATTAAAAATAATCAGACAAATTCACACATTTGCATCGCACACACCCATGGTCGATGTGCGGTGCAAACTACAGTATAAGTGTCCGATGTGCGGTCCAAAAAATTAAACCAGACCACAAATTGGACTCTTTCAGCTTCGATCTCACGAAAGGACCAACCCTAAAGAGCACCTTGGTGGGCCTTCAAAACCCTCACTCTCTTTCAATCAGCATATTTAGGTAGAAGTGAGTTAAAATATGATTTTAACAAAAATCCAAGGCTCTATTTATAGATCCAATCATATGGATATAAAAAGGCATGAAAAATAAAGAACCACTCAAAATTTGAGCTCAAAACTTCTTTTAGATCATTAGATATCTTAATTTGAATTTAGATCATTCTCACCCTACAATTTTCTCTCTCCAATTTTTAAAAGTCAAAGAGCCATTAGATAATTCTGAAAAATAGATATTAATTCATAAAAAATTATAAACATAAATTTGGAATATAAAAATGATATATCTTCAAATATAAAGCCGAATATTCAAGAGAAGTTATACTCCAACTCTAAAACTTGAGTTCTTTCAGGATTTGATGTAAGAAAAATTATTAAAAATACTTAAAATTAATAAAATTCAAAATATCATTTAAAAATAAATTTAATGAAAATATGCAAATATATAATTAATTTAATGCAAATATGATGATATTAACCTACTAAAATTTGTATTATCAATGTCACAATTGTGTAAATGCTCCTTAGACATGAGACAATTGTACTTTGATTGTGACCTATCAATTTATAATCATGAAATTCTAAAAAGTCTTAGTTTGGATACATCAAGAAGTTTATGAAGATGATTGAGTGGTCAAGATGGGATCATGAGAGAAGACACCTCAAGGACAATGATGTGATGAATATTGGGTTCGGTGCCTTGGTTTGTCCTTGGTAAATGTGTTCCATGGATGCAAAAGGGTGTGAATTGATTCACAATCAATCTTTAAAATAAACATATTAAATGTACCTTTTGGGGAACTTGTTCCACCCTTTACTTTACCACTCTGAGATCATTCTGAAGTGGTTCACACGTCTGGCCTCTAGAAGTATCCATGCGATCACTCGACACTTGGATCTCCATGTCTTCTTCTTCAACTCTTCTTGAAAATCTAGAAGATCTCCTCACCATGAATACATTCTTCCTTGGATGAGTGGAGAATAGAGTGGGGAAAAGCGGGGGGGCTCTCAAATTAGGCTTGCATGGGTGCTTAAAATGAGACCCATTTTCCTCTTTATATTTGACTTAAGGTTTTTCTCAAAAATACTATAAAGTAAAATATATCCACCAATGTCCTTATGACCTTGTGCGTGTGACCCTATAGGCCCATGTATCATTCTAGGTAATAACTTTAGTGGCCCAATAACATTTATTCACCAACCTTTATTAATTAACTATATCAACATATAGATTAATTAAATAAGGATCAATTTAACCCAATCGATAGGTTAAGTTTCCAGCCCGTGGGGTGCCAAGCTACACCTCGTGCTCTAAAAGATACCGAGTAGTCTCGAACTCTCTCATGGAACCTTTACCATCATTAGTTACTGCATATGTATAATCCACCATCCGCCCGAGAGTCTCGAACGTCTTAGGGTATGGTTTATCCTCAAACCCTAATTCGTCATTTGATTAGTACTGATGCGTAATAGGAATCATTAGAGAAAGCCTTCTCCAATATCCTCACTACCCTAGCCAGGGATTTTTATGCATCGTCTTCTTTGAGTCAATCTCCTCTTATAGCGAGGGTGGATGATCCCATCTTGACCATTCAATCATCTCCGTAAGCTTCTTAGTACATCTGATCTATAACTTATTTGAAACCCATTATTAGAGGCTTGTAAGTCATAGTCAAAACATAGTCATCCACTCACGAGATGTCCTTGGTGTCTCAGGTCAGTGGATCATTTATACAACCGTGATTTGAATCAACCTGATTGACTTTTAGGTACAATACCATTTAGGGATTCATACGGATCAATTCAGTGAACTCTTTCTCCAAAGAGCACCCACAATCTATCCTTAGTGTCGCCACACTAATAGTGGTGGCGACGACGTCAACTCACCATCATCGGACGCATCGCCCCGTCATCCGAGACGTCTCGCATCCTAACGCGTCATCAACGTCAACTAGAGAACTGCCATGATGGCGACCACATCAACGCACCGGCAACGGACGCACCTCTACTAACACATGAAATATCGCGCGTCATGACACGTCGTCAACGACAATTGCAGAACCACCCGTAATGTTACAAGTCGACACGTCACCTCATCTTTGACGGTTATTTTATTTCTTATTTTCTCTTTCCTACAAGGCCAATGTTACAAGAAACACTTGGTAACTCATTTTTCAAGAATTGAAGTTTTCCTTCCTCTTGAAGAATTTTCCCTAGTTCTCCTCCGTTCCGATTCGTCGCCACCGCCGCTTGTCACTACCGCCAACCACGCAGGCCATCGCGGCCCCTGCCGGCCGTCGCTCGCACCCTTGGATGCCACCTGCGCCCAGCCGCCCGCACTCTGCGCCCTCGGCCACCCGCGCCCTTGGCCGCTGCCCTACGCCCAGCCGCCAACGCCCTTGGCAGCCGCCCTACGCCCCGGCCGCCCACGGTCGCCGCACCTGCCGCGCCCCAACCACCTGTTCCCGCAGCGCCCCCGACCGCCCTCGCAGCTGCTTGTCGCCGCGCATACCGTTTAGGTTTTGGGGCAATGCCGCGAACCTCGCAAGGGGTTGACTCCCCCCTTGACCCCTCCACCAAGTGATCGCGCAGTTGGATCTACGACACCCTGTCGAAGCGCACGTCAATCGCCCGCACCAACGACACATCAAGAATCTCTCGCATCGCCACGACGCACTACTCTAGTGCCGAGGTACTCTTTGCACTCTTTAGTGATCGTGTTCTTCATCCAATATTCTTCGAGTGTTTATCCACCGCCGTCGGATTGATTTGGAGTTTGAATCTTCAAGCGACTAGTTGAATAGGTCTTTGAATCTTCTAGCGATCGCCGTTCGGATTCATTGAACGTGTTGCTTTGTTTTCACCGCCATTGTTTAAGACAATACTCCCGCCCTTGACGAGGAAAAGGGCTGCACCACCATTATTTTCATCAGATTTTAAATTCTCAGACTCGATCGTGTGATTTGTGGTCTATTTTATCCTAGCCCTCCCCTAGTTGTCCTAGTACCCAGCTCCCATCGTCATCCTGCATCTTGTCTCCCCTAGTCATCTTGCATCAAATAGTCACAAGATCAGCTATACTTATCATATAAGTAGGATTAGGTAGTACTATTCTATCCAAATAATTTGATGTCCATCTCAACTATCCATCAAATAGAAATATTTAGAATACATGTTTAAAGACTAGTGATCAATATATTGTGATCCCATCATAATTCATTTAGTCATTGCACGTATTCATGGACTTCATTATAAACATCACAGGGAATAATAATGAATACAAATATTTTATTCAATGAGCTTAAATAAATATGGTAGTGTGATTGGCTTGACGGCCACATAATATATATCAATCTCCCACTTGGCAAAGGTAGTGAAATATCATAAGAGTTCTATGATATTTTCAAATGCATTTTTGACATTTTCAAATGAAAGATTAGGGTTTGATAGTTGACCATACCCTATGTCATCCTAGGAGCATCAAGCAGATGAGGGACTATATGTACATAATAACTGAAGATGGAGAGATCACACATGTGAGTCACGGTGAAGCTTAGCCCACCGAAGGACGACGACTCAATGTATCGATTTGGTTATATAAATACTTTATTAATTAATATATATGATGATTTTTTAAATTAATTTAGAAGGCTAATAAAGGTTATTAGGCCATTGGATTCATTATCTAGACTAACACATGGTCCTAGGGGTCACACACAAATAGTATTTTGGACACCATAAGATATATTCAAAGTGTGGCGGTTTTTATGAAAGAAGTCCACATTGTATTAATTTCTGCTGTTAGAAGCAATCGTTATTTTTTTGTGTATCCCTTTTTCTTTTAAGTTTCAGGCCGGGCCCCACTTCTCTTCAAGTTTCTGGCCCAGTCTTTAAATTCGGGCCCACGTGTAACCCTATAAAAGGGGGAAACGTTTTCTTAGCTAGTGTGTTGTTTTCTTTTATTCTTCAAAACCCTAGGCATCCTTGTCCATCAGCAGAAAAGTCCATCATGGTATCAGAGAGACCTGGGAGCTCAACGATCTGAATCTCCATCAGATCTGTCTGGCATCCATTCAAGCTAACAATCTATTGCGACGAGGCTGAGGTGAGCAGGTCTCGTGAGCCTTGAAGAGTCCAGAGTTGACACTACAAGGTTAGTAGAGAGAAGGAAAACATCACCAAGACAACTCTAGCTTGGCGACGGCGACATAGAAGCGACCACGACCAAGGACATTGAAGTTGACTCAAGTGGAGGGACAAGTCAGCATTGATGGAAAAATCCAAAAATCCAAGAATGGACAGAGAGGAGCTGGCAACATTCAGCCAGGTACTCTTCCCTGTTGTTCTTGAGGTGGTTAAGTTTAATGGCTTCAACTTACTTGATTGGAGTCAATATATTGAACTAATCCTTGAGAGTAAGGGATTAGTCCATCATCTCAAAGAAGAAATAGACCCGGAGAGTCCAAAGTATAGAGCCTGGATGATGGCGTAGCCCTCAAGTTATGTAGTTATATTTTGTTTTTCGAAGTCTAGGTTAAAATTTTCATGTTTTATTTTAGGGTTTTCCCTTTGTAACTCATGGGGCCCATATATAGAACCCCTTGAGTAAGAAGAACAGAAGTCCATTTTGAATTTTTGGAAAGAAGAAGAGTCCGTCTCGTTCCCGTGTGAGAAGAAGAAAGAAAAGAGGGTGAGAGAGAGTAGGGCGGAACAGAATGGGGCCGACTTTGGCCGCCCGTCCTGTTCCGCCCCCCCCCTCCTGTTCCGTCGAGTTATCCCGACGGAACCCTAGGCGGCCGTCACTGCCGCCGTCGGGGTCCCAGGTCGCAGGGCCCGTCATCCGCCGCACGGTGTTGCCCACAGGGTCGCCCCCTCCGCGCGGAGCCGCCGCACGCCGCACGCCGCGCGGAAGCGCCGCCCTTGCACGGGGCCGCCCCGCCACACGGGGCGTCCGCCCGCCGCGCAGGGCAGCCGCCAGCCGCGTGGGGCAGCCACCCTCGCGCGGAGCGCCGCCGCGCGAGGCAGCCGCCACCCGCGGGACAGCCGCCGCCGCGTGGTCGCCGCCGCATGGGGCAGCTGCCGCCGCCGCCGCACAAGGCGCCGCCTAGTGGAGCTGCCACCCTCGCACGGGGCCGCATCCCGCTGCTACCTTCGACCGCCCCTCGTCACGGCCCGCGCCTCCGCATCGATCAAAGACGCCACCCTGCGCCGCACCGTCTTGCCGCGACCCACGCCGCCGCTCCGATCAAAGACGCCACCCTGCGCCGCGCCGTCTTGCCGCGACCCGCGCCACCGCTCCGATCAAAGACGCCGCTTGAGCCGCGCTGCCTGCCGCGGCCGCGCCGCCGCTCCGATCAAGGACGCCGCCCTACGCCGCGCCGTCTCGTCGCGACCCGTGCCGCCGCACCAATCAATGACGCCCCTTGAGCCACGCCGTCTCACCGCGGCCCACGCCGTCGCCCTGATCAACGACGCCGCCCCGAGGTGCGTCGTCTCGCTGCGCTCGACGGCCGCGTAAGCTGCCGTACCATCCGCCGCCGTCTCGCTGCGCCCGACGGCCGCATAAGCTGCCGTACCATCCGCCGCCGTCTCGTCATCCGGCTGACGGACCTACCTGCCCACCTGTCGTCAGGCCCACCAATGCCTCGACGACGACCACGTGGTCGCTGACCAAGTGGAGAACGATCACCCTCGGCTTCTACGAATTGAGGCCCCCCACACAAGACTTATCTTTTCCAAGACACCCACCAAAAGCGGGCGTGCCGTCCAAGATCACCGTCCTCAGAGAAGGACGAACGGACCACACTCCCACCGCAGGATGTCGACGACGTCCGTCCTACATCACTTGAAGGAGGAGGATGCAGGTGTACATGCATGGTTACTGGGCAATATGGCTGGAGATCAATACAGGAAATACCTGTACCTAAAGACTGCTAAAAGCATCTGGGATCACCTACACAAGAGTAATGTAAGGAAGAATCATGCCCGGAGAATTTTTGAGCTAGTTACTAAAGCAACCATATTGGTGCAATGAGAAATGTCTGCTACAGAATTTGCAAAAGAACTTCATGCAATCTGGCGAGAGATAAATCATCTAGAGGAGTGGCAGGCTACACTACAAGATCCTATGTTTAGATTCCTGATGGGACTAAACAAGGAATATGAAGGACTCCGAAGTCAGATCCTCAACCGAGAACATATCCCATATTTGGAGGAAGCCATTCAACTTGTAATCGATGAGGAAAGGCGAAGGGCTTACGGAAATGATAAAGAGGAAACAAGAGCAGGGCTTATGGTGAAGACAAAGCAACAGCAGAAGAGCACATCAGAGGGCCAATTTTTAAAATATCAGAAGAAGCAAGGAGATGAAGCTCCAGAGCAGAAAGGGCAAGGGAGAAAACAGCAGGGTAAATTTAATCTATATTGCTCTTATTGCAAAAGGAAGAATCATACCAAGGACAACTGCTGGATTCTACATGGTCGTCCTCCCAAACTTGCACAAGCCTATGTCTCTGATGCTATAGAAAGTGAATCATATGATGAAGCAGAGCAAGGGCAAGCCCCAAAGAAGACTTCCTCTAAGATTACCGGTGAAGACTATGCTACTCTGAAGGAAGAATTTGAGAAGCTCAAGACCATGATAAGCTCTACATCCATGGCTCGAGCTGGTGAGCGACCTACCTATCCTGATCATAATTTATCTGACTGGATAATAGATACTAGTGCAACAGTTCATATGACTCCCTACTGTTCTAAGTTTCATAACTGTACTCTATATAAAGGAGACAGAAGGGTGTTCACGGCAAGGGGAGAGGCCCTTCCTGTCACAGGAATTGGGGACATAAAAATAAGAGGTCTTGGGCTTATTAGACATGTTCTACATGTCCCTGGCCTCAAAGTTCAACTATTATCTCCACAGAAATTTGTCAGAAATTTGGATTTATATTTTCCATAACTCCTGACAATGTGTTTATTTATGATAAGTCACAGAACCGAAGGACTTCACCTTTTAAAGTGAAGGATGGGCTCCTGTACATTAGTAGTGAAGGTGGTGGAGAGCCTGCATCATGCTACACTACACAAGAGCTATAGGAGAGTGGGCGAATGGAGCAGATCAAGTTGATGCACTGTCGTCTTGGACATCTGTCATTTGAATTATTAAAATATATGTTTCCAGTATTGTTCAAGGACCTGAATATTGTTGATCTTTATTGTGATACATGCCAGTTTGCCAAGCATAAACGTGCAGTGTTTAATGGAAAAAGTAAGCGAAGTGAAATACCATTCGCGCTTGTTCACTATGATGTGTGGGGTCCATCATCTACTACAGCATAAATAGGTGCAAGATATTTTATTGTGTTTATTGATGATTGCACACGGCTAACATGGGTGTATCTACTAAAATCCAAGTCGGATGTTGCTGTAATAATTCAAACATTCTGTCACATGGTGAAAAATCAGTTTGATACTGCCATTAAATGACTACGTTCTGACAATGCAAGGGACTTCATTAATGAAACAACCTCCAAGTATTTAAAAACTCAAGGGGTAGTTCATGAGTCTTCTTGTGTGTATACCCCACAACATAATGGAGTAGCTGAGAGGCGCATAGGTCATGTGACCACTAGTGCCAAATCACTACTCATTCATAATGATGTGCTCAAGCGATTTTGGGGAGAAGTTGTTTTAACAGATGTGCATATAATTAATCGATTGCCATCAAGGTCATTAGGTTATAACAACCCTATGGAGCTAATAATGAAATTCTATCCCCACACTCGGTGGAAGACAGATCTTAAACCCCGAATATTTGGCTGTGTAGCCTTCGTACATCTGCACAATCCAGAAGACAAATTTAGTCCAAGATCAGCTGAGTGTGTTTTCTTGGGTTACTCACTTACCCAAAAAGGATACAAATGCTACCATCCTAATAGAAGGAAATTCTTTGTGTTAGCAGATGTGACGTTTCATGAGAATGAAAGTTATCTCAAGGCATTACAAGGGACATCTACTGATATATATCAGCAGGTAATAGGAGTCAAGGACAGTTGTCGCCAACCACTGAATGAAACTGAAGTAGGCGTTATATCAGTTGAAGAAAATTTGAATTCTCAGCATGAAATCTGGGACGTACCTACAATTGACAATCAGACACCTCAAGTTCTCCCAATTTCTCTGAACATAGAGGAAGTTGTAAATGAAGCTGGCAACACCATGGGAGTAACAAATGAGATTGAGAGTGAGATGATAGTGGGAGAAGAAGATGAAAGTAGTGGATGGCCTATAGCTCTGAGAAAGGGCCACAGACAATGCACCCAAGGAGTGAGATATCCACTCGCCAATGTGGTTGAATATTCTCATCTTGGACAGGACTATCGATCCTTTATTGCAGCCATCAATTCAATCCCGATCCCTTTGACTTATCAGGAGGCAATGAAGGATATGAACTAGAAGAAGACAATGGAAACTAAAATGGAAGCATTAATCAAGAATGACACATGGGAAGTTATTCAGACACCACCTGGCAAGCGTCCTGTAGGTTGCAGATGGGTCTTCACTGTGAAGTATAATGCTGATGGGAGCTTGGAACGGTATAAAACCAGGCTAGTAGCGAAAGGATATACACAAGCCTATGGTATCGATTATGGAGAGACATTTGCACTAGTCGCCAAGCTAAACACAGTACGAATTCTTCTCTCCCTTGCAGCAAATCTGGACTGGCCACTGTTACAGTATGATGTAAAAAATGCCCTCCTCCATGGTGATTTAAATGAGGAGATTTATATGGAGCCCCCCCCCCCCCCCCCCACCCCGATACTATGAGTCTGAATCAAGGAAGAAGGTCTGTAAATTGAAGCAGACACTCTATGGACTGAAGCAGTCTCCGAGAGCATGGTTTGGGAAGTTCTCATGTTGCATGAAATCCATGGGTTATGTGCAGAGTAATTGTGACCATACACTTTTTTTGAAGCATGTTGTCTTTGGTAAAGTTTCAATCTTATTAGTTTATGTGGATGATATTATCATTACAGGAGATGATTCTCTTGAAAATCGATTGTTGAGCTCCAAGTTAGCTGAAACATTTGAAATTAAGTCACTTGGAAAACTAAGATATTTCCTTGGCATTGAAGTTGCTTATTCTTCCAAGGGAATATTCATCTCCCAACACAAGTATATTCTAGATATCCTTCAAGAGGAGGAATGAGTGGATGCAAACCATCACCTGTGCCTATCGATCCTAATACGAAACTGGGTACTTGTGAAGAGGAACTACAAGTGGATAAAGGGCAATATCAGAGGTTGATTGGAAAGCTAATTTATTTGAATCATACAAGACCAGATATTGCTTTTGCAGTTGGGTTGTTGAGCAGATTTATGGATAGTCCACGACAGTCTCATTTATAGGCAGCATTCCATGTATTAGCATATTCGAAGGGTTCAGCAGGCCATGGAATTCTCTTCAGCCAAAATGGAAGAACTGATGTGGAGATGTATACTGATGCATATTTTGGAGTGATGGAAATATATGTGGCCGGCAAGCCAATCACACATTCCACATCTCGTTCCATATTCATTAATAGAACATATTCATTATAGTGCACGTGTGATGCATATAATGAAGTCCATGAATACATGATCAGACTTAGTGAATTACGATGAGATCGTAATACGGAGATCACTAGTCTTTAAGCATGTGTTCTAAATATTCCTATTCAAAGGATACACGATAAGGACATTGAAGTATCCGGATAGAATAGCACTATCTAGCCTCACTCATATGATGAGTATGGCCGGTCCCGTAGCCATTAGTGTGGCGACACTAAGGATAGATAGTGGGTGCTCTTTAGTGGAAAGAGTTCACTGAATTGATCCGTACGAATCCCTGAATGGTATTATACCTAACTGTCAATCAGGTTGATTCACGTCACGGTTGTGGACGGACGGTTGTACTTTGGCTATGTCTAACGAGTCTCTAATCATGGGATTCTAAACGGTCTTAGTTTGGGTACATCAAGAAGTACACGAAGGCGATTGAGTGGTCAAGATGGGATCGTCCACCCTCGGTATAAGAGGTGATAGCTCAAGGAAGATGGTGCAACGAAGTCCTTGGCCAAGACAGTGAAATATCAGAGAAGAGTTCTCCGATGATTTCCGAATGCATCAGTACTAACTCGGATGACCGATTAGGGTTTGACAGTTGACCATACCCTAAGTCGTCCAAGGAGCATCAAGTGGATGAGGGATTATACATACACGGTAACCGATGATGAACAGGTTCCATGAGTGAGTCGATACACACTCCTTTGTATCTTCTAGGACACGAGGTGTAGCTTGGCACCCCACGTGTCGGAGTCTCGACCTATCGATTGGGTTAAATCGATCCGACATTAATTAATCTATATGATGATATAGTTAATTAAGTTGGAAGGTCAATAAAGGTTATTGGGCCGTTGGAGTCATTAACTAGACTGATACATGGGCCTAGAGGGTCACACGCAAATGGTCTTTTGGACGTTGGAAGATATACTTAAGTTTTGGGGGTTTTTATGAAAAATACCCACTTAGTATAAATAGGGGAAGGCCCTGAACAAAATTCACCCAGGCCAGAATTGTTCAGGGGCCTTTCCCCTTCTTCTCCACTCTCCCCACACCCCCTCTCCATCCCTGATGTGATTGGGACGACGTAACGACGCCGACGGAGAAAGAACGGGGCTCGTCAACAAGAAGGAGGAGATCCGACGCGCTGAGGACCGCGTGGATACGTTTAGAGGTTGCACACTTGAGCAGCTCGACTCGTCTTACTCCGGGATCGAATAAATCGCGAATGAGATTCATGCAAAGGTACGTCGTTTCAATGTTTTTGTTGATGTCGTTCGATTCGCAAAGAGACTTCCGATGCGCATCGTTTTAGATTTATTCATCCAAGTCAAGGCCCCTAGAACCCAACAACAGGATACTATGCACTTGTGGGAGGAAATGTGGTTACTTGGAGGAGCAAGAAACGACCAGTAATTGCATTATCCAGTGCTGAAGCTGAATACAGAGCTCATAACCCAATCTTACATGATAGAACAAAACATATTGAGCTGAACAAGCACTGGATCAGAGAGAAGATAAACCAAGGGCATGTTTATATTCAATATGTAAAGTCGACTAATCAGACTGCAGACATACTTACCAAGGGATTGGCCAGATCCATCTTCGACCGGTTGTTGAGCAAGCGGGGAGTTCGAAGCATCTACTCACCAGCTTGAGGGGGAGTGTTAGAAGCAACCGTTATTTTTTTGTTTATCTCTTTTTCTTTTAAGTTTCGGGCCCCGGCCCACTTCTCTTTAAGTTTCGGGCTCAGTCTTTAAATTCGGGCCCATGTGTAACCCTATAAAAGGGGGAAACGTTTTCTTAGTTAGTGTGTTGTTTTCTCTTATTCTTAAAAACCCTAGCCACCCTTGTCCATCAGTAGAAAAGTCCATCAGGTTATATAAATACTTTATTAATTAATATATATGATGATTTTTTAAATTAATTTAGAAGGCTAATAAAGGTTATTAGGCCATTGGATTCATTATCTAAACTAACACATGGTCCTAGGGGTCACACACAAATAGTATTTTGGACATCATAAGATATATTCAAAGTGTGGCGGTTTTTATGAAAGAAGTCCACATTGTATAAATATGTGGAAGGCCTTGAATGAAATTCACCTCCTTCATAATTGTTCAAGGATCGTCCCTTTCTTCTACCTTCTCCCAATAGCTCTCTCCATTCTTGATGTGATCAAAATGGTGTAACGATGATGGTGAAGCGTGAGCGGTGCTTGTTTAGGCAAGGGATGAGATTTGACATGTCGGGGACTATGTGGATACATCTAGAGGCTGCACACTTTAGAAGGTCAACACATCTCACTAAAGGATCCAATTTTCACTCACCTTACATTGTCTTGTCTCTATCATCATTATTAGGTTAATTCCACCTCAATTATTCATGTCTCGTTTTACCATCATCATCACGTCTATGATGGAAATATATGTGGTCGGCAAGTCAATCACACATTCCACATCTCGATCCATGTTCATTAATATAACATATTTATTATAGTGCACGTGTGATGCTTATAATGAAGTCCATGAACATGATCAGACTTAGTAAATTATGATGAGATCGTAAAACGCAGATCACTAGTCTTTAAGCATATGTTCTAAACATTCCTATTCAAAGGATACACAAGAAGAACATCAAAGTGTCCGGATAGAATAACACTATCTAGCCTCACTCATATGATGAGTATGGCCATTCCCATAACCATTAGTGTAGAGAAACTAAGGATAGATAACAAGTGCTCTTTAGTGGAAAGAGTTCACTGAATTGATCTGTACGTGTCCTTGAATGCTATTATACCAAACTGTCGATCAGGTTGTTTCACGTCACGAGTGTGTAAGTGGTCCTTAGACCTAAGACACCAAAGACATCTTGTGGACGTACTATTGTACTTTAACTATGTCCAATGAGTCTCTAATCATGGGATTCTAAATGGTCTTAGTTCGGGTACATCAAGAAGTTCACAAAGATGATTGAGTCGTCAAGATGGTATCGTCCACCCTCATTATATGAGGTGACAGCTCAAGGAAGACAATGCGATGAATTCCTTGGCCAAGGTTGTGACATATTAGAGAAGAGTTCTCCGACGATTTTTGAATGCATCAGTACTAACTTGGATGAACGATTAGGGTTTGACAATTAACCATACCCTAAGTTGTCCAAGGAGCGTCAAGTGGATGAGGGACTATACATACACAATAATTGATGATGAACATGTTCCATGAGTGAATCGATACAAACTCCTTTTGTACCTTCTAGAACAGGAGGTGTAGCTTGGCACCCCACGTGTTGGATACTCGACCTATCGATTGGGTTAAATAAATCTGACATTAATGAATCTTTATGATGATATAGTTAATTAATTTGGAAGGCCAATAAAGGTTATTAGGCTACTAGAGCCGTTAATGAGACTGATACATGTGTCTAGAGAGTCACACGCAAATGGTCTTTTGGACGTCGGTAGATATACTTAACTGTTGGGAGTTTTTATGAAAAATGCCCACTTAGTATAAATAGGGGAAGGCCATGAACGAAATTCACCCAAGCCAGAATTGTTCAAGGGCCTTTCCCCTTCTTCTCCACTATTCCTACACCCCTCTCCATGCCCAATGCGATCGGAACGGCGTAACGACGATGGTGGAAGTAGAACGGGGCTCGTCATGAGAAGGAGAAGATCCGACGTGTCGAGGATCATGTGGATACATCTAGAGGCTGTACATTTGAGTAGCTCGACTTAGCTCGCAGGATCCAAAAAATCACGGATGCGATCCATGTAAAGTTACTTCATTTCATGGTTTTAATGATGCCGTTTGATTTCATTCAAGTCTTCCGCTGCAAATCATTTTGATTTCTTCATCCAGATCCATGCCTCTAGAATCCAAAAATCTATCCATGTCATCTCATCTTCACTTAAATACAAAACCCTAATTTAGCCATTTATTCACTCCCATCTCTTTATTCACTATATCTTTCCATCATAACTTCTTGTTCTCATCCCTAATCATCATTCCCTATGGATATGACCCTTATTCATCAATGGCTAGTTGTGTTTTCATGATTACTGGCCATCATAAATTTCCTTATTAAAATCAAAAGCATCATTGTTATAAATTTAACCATATTTGTGAGTAATCATGCAGCAACAAGTCTACAAAGGTGATTGTGTGGTCAAGATGGGATCTTCCCCCCTCACTATTAGATGGCATTAACTCAAGAAAGAAGATGTATTTAAATACTTAGCTATATTATTTTAAGTAACATATAAGGTTTCCTATGATGTATTTTATCGTACATTGGTAATAACTAGAATAACCAGTTAGGATTTGATGCTTAACCATTCAGTAAGTCATTCGAGAGTGGTTGATGTACCAAAAATTAGGTTCCATTTTGTCAAATTTTCCTAATTAGATTTCTGAATATATTTCTAATTTCCTTATGATTATAGTGTTAGTAGGGAGTGAATACAAAAGGAGAAAGTATTCATAAGTGAATTTTGATATTATTTTTGTGAATTTTATATATTTTAGTTTAATATAATTAAAATAATTCATAATGATGAGAAAATAAATTTTCTAATTAACCTAATTATTTAAAATTTATGGAAAAAAATTTGAAATATTAAAATCTTTTTAGAGTAGAGATTAACAAATGTATTTGAACCTCACAAAATGTAGTAGAGATGGTTGTGGATACTCACCATCATGTGGCAAAGTGAGTGGGAGTGATGCAGATTATGATTGCTGGTGGCAATGGAGATGGAGGAGGATACACGCTGATGAGGGGTAGGGTTGGAGGTCACATGTGTGATGCTGAAAACCTAGGGTATCAGCAATGATAACCTAGGGAAAATAAAAAATATGTGAGCTATAACAACGAGCAAGTTGTGCTTTCTCTTCATGATTCTTGATTTGAACATCACACCTTCAATTCTACACTCTTGAAATCCAAGAATGGACTCAAACTAGATTTTAAATGTGGAAATCATTATACTAATCATAATTACAAAAAAATACTAGTGCATCATTTTTTATGTATTGAAGGGTTTATTTATAAATCCAATTTTCTCTTTCCGTGATCCATGTGGTGGAGTTCCAGCATGCTACAAAAATTTAGGAAGACCCAAAAGTTAAAAAACTCATTAAAAATATTAAAATTAAGTCAAAATTATATTTTATGATTTTTTAAAAAAAATTTATGAATTTAATGTCACAAAAATCCATAAAGTACAAGAATATTGGTAAAAACATAATTGTATTCTAAAAATTTAAGTGAACCCTAATAGTTATTTAAATAAGTTTAAATAGAATTTTGTAGCAAAAATTATGTTAAAAATATCATAAAATGACAAAAATTCTAAACATCACTTTAGAAATTGTATTTATCGTTTTAATACTTAATACAATGCAATTATGAACATAATGAAAATAAATATAGAAAACACAAGAAATTACTATCAAAATTAGCCTATTAGGTGCTACTATAGGTCTTGCATGGATGGAAGATTGTTCATACACTGATGGTGAGAAAAAGGCTCCATGAGAGAGTTGACATACTCTTTGTATTTCTAGCCCATGATGTGTAGCTTGGCACCCTACAGGTGACAACTTAACCAATCAATTGGGTATAGTTGATCCTTCATTAATTAATCTATATATATATGGTTAATTAATAATGTCGATAATAAAAATTGTTGGGTCATTAAAGTTATGAACTAAACTAATACAAGTTCTAGAGGGTTACACACATAAGATTCTTGGACATTGATGGTTATACTAAAATCTGGTGACTTTTACGAAGTATTCCAAGGGACGGAACTTTTTTGAAAACTTTTCAGCTATTTATGAAAATTTCCTAAAGAGTATAGTAGAAGGGGGAACCCTCATTTGATAACCATGCAATTCATTTTTGAATGCTTCTTCTCTTTCTGTTCTTAAGGGTCGCTTCTAGGGAACAGCACGTCCGAGACGTGATGGCCCAGACATGACAGATGACGTGTGGTGAAGGATGGGGACGTGAAGACTAGTTTGTCACGTGACGACTAGTTCGTCACATCCCTCTCCCGTCACACGTCCCTGCATTTTAAAAAATTCCATCATGTTCCCGTCATGCGTCACTGCATATGTCGTCTCGTCACCATCCAGTCACCGGATGATGTCACCATCACAAGTGACAAAAATAAAGCTCTTGTTCTCTCTCTCTCTTGGATATCTCTCTCTCTATCTCTCTCTCTCTCTCTCTCTCTCTCTCTCTCTCTCTCTCTCTCTTTCTCTCTCGCTCTCTCGCTCTTGCATCTTCTCTTGTCTCTACTGCTATCTCTCTCTTTCCATCTCTCTCGCCCCTCCCTTTCCGCCCCCGTCAACATGCAGCTAGGGATAGGCACACATCATCTGTCACGTCACTCGTCATCGTGACAGAAACATGACGGTGACAGTTTTAGGGGTCGGCGACGGATGGTGAAGTGGTCGTGACCGGGACGTGACGTGGTGGGGTGCCCATGACGCGTGACGTGACGGAAGGGCCGTCATGGATGACAGCCATGACATAATTTTTGAAAAGTTAAAATGGACAGAAAATACATATAATAATCATTATTTTTAATCTTTCCGATTTCGCTATGTGACATGGCCATTTCGATTTCCTGGCATTTTGCACATAAGTCCCTATTTTTTTATGCACTCAAACTGACGCCGTTTATAAATAATTGGAGATATATCCCTCCTTTCAAGTAAGGTTTTATTCACGTCATGCCGACGTCATGGTAACGGGGACATGACGGGACCCCCAATTGGAGATATATCCCTCCTTTCAAGTAAGGTTTTATTCACGTCATGCCGACGTCATGGTGACGAGGACATGAGGGGAATGTGATGGTTTTTTTTGTATATGCTGGGACGCATGACCGACGATTTTGTGACAATAGTTTCGTCACATCACCATCCATCATGTTTTGTCATCTGTTCCAATGTCCCGGACGTGGCGTTCCCTACATGCAGCCCTCCTCCGCCACCTTCTATGGCGGCGCTGTTGCCACCTCTGATGTTCTCCACCATCAACGTCCTCCATCGCTAGCGTCGCCGCCGAAGGTGGAGAAGGAAATAGGTGGAGGGCGTCGCAGACGCTGCTGCCTTTGACGTCATCCACGTCCAGAGCTGTAGCGTGGTCTTAGTGTTGGAGCACGGTCCTCCACCGTCGGATCTGTCCATGCGGTTGTATATGTAGAATAAGAGATCACGTGCCAGGGGACAGCAAAGGCTTGTTCTTCTTTCTCCGCATTCGTCGCCGTAGCAGACTTGCTCTTTCCGGGGGAGAGCCGAGACCATGTCAGCCATCTAGTGCGGGCTCAGGCCACGACCCGTTCGACCGCGGACGCCCCGGTGCGGGGCATGATGGCGAGGCCGGGGAGTGGGCGTGCAGAGTGGCAGAACTCGTGCACGATGCTGGTGGGGCGGGTGGCCATGTCATTGTCATTGGGAAGAGCAGACGAGGGAGATGATATGGAGGAAATTGTATTTAGTGATTGTCCAACCGATATCCGTCTGATATCCGATATCCGGAAAAAAACCGGGACGATGTCTGATATCGGATATCGGATATCAGTCGATATCCGTCCTTTAGGTCTAGACAGATATCGATGACAGATATTGGGGGGTAAGGCCGAAACGGGTATCGGATACCGGATATTGGATTTCAATATCCAGATATGGGAACCGGTATCCGGATATTGATATCCGGTATCAACAGAAAAAATAAATTTTATCATCACATTCAATGACTAGTGTTTTTGATGTATTTTCAACCTCAGTTGATATATAGAGTGCAAGATTTTTATTTTCCTCCATATGGGATAACAGGACTTGAAGTTTAATGTAAACTCCGATTCCTGTTATCCCACATGGTAGAAATTAGAAATTTTGCTCTATATATATTAAATGAGTCAGACTATACATTAAATGATAAAATAATAGTCACTATATTTAAAGCCCCTTATATATGTTGATTATTTAATATATTAACACATAGTCCAATAAATAGAGCTGAAAATTTCTATTTTCTTCCATATGGGATAAAAGGATTTGGAGTTCGATGTTAAACTCCGAATCTTGTTATCCCATATGGAAGAAATTCGAAAGATTCTGCTGTATATATTAAACGAGCCACTTAATCAATTGAAAAGCTCCCCAATTTCCCCCTTGCCCACGTTGATCCATTATAACTGCTGGATAATTATGGGTTAATTATATTTTTAAATATCCTCTCTAACTTGTATATCGAAATCCGATATCCACGCCTGATATCCGATATCATTATCCTCCCCGAGAGGTGGAGGCGGATGACAACATCGAGATGGATATCGATCTCGGATCGGTACTGTAGCAACTGATATTCGATATCCGGATATTGAAAAAAATGGATACCAAAAATATGATTTTTGTTATCCGGTACAGCATCCATCCCGATACCGTAATCCGATACCGGTATCGGGATGGGCGAACCCTAATTATATTTCCAAATATGACATGGATATGACTATAAGCTAGACATCTAAAAGACTTGAAGATGCACATTCAAAGAACTAGGAAATTATAGATTTGATCCATGTAAGTGTGAAGTCTTTTGTTTCATCTATGTATTTGGTTTTCATATATGTCGTTTATTTGATATACAATCAAGATCAGATTGAGCTGAATGAAGCCAAAACTTTCTGGCATAATGATTTATGTCAATCATCTTATTCTCAACATCCATCCACATCCATCTATCAGCATCAATACATTCACATACATCTCACACATCATCTATGCATATCATCCATCTGTCTAATTCACCCATTATCAGTCATCAGTATTCATGGTGCCACCTTGTTATATCAACATATTATTCCATACATCCGTCCTTGATTATCATATTTTTCATTTCACCATATTCCTTATTTTATAAGTATCTCTTATGATATGCTAATTACTATTTTAAATGGTGTTAAGCCATGGTATTCACTATGGAAACAACACTTGATCATCACTATGTAGAAGTTATTTTATGAGTCAATATCTTATAAATTTCGCTGGTTTAACTCAAGTATCAACAATAAATTAACACCCCAAATTTGAGTTTCTCTTTAGACTCTCCAAACTTCAATATTTTTCAACTGGGGTTTCCTTCCTAACCATAACTCAAAGGATTATAATTAACACTGAACATATAATGTCCAAAGGAACACTAAAAATATTGTGTATGCCATTATTGAGTGCACCATGTCCAATAAAATCCAAATCCTCCTCTTTGATGTACAATCTGTTACAGGTGGGTGTTGAGGGTTAACTGACTTTGGAAACTATTAAGAGCATATCATTTTGAAGAATGTTATCATTAAAGTTGTGTGTTTTATGCACGCAGTGCCCTAGATACATGGTATCATAAAATTCTTGTGATTTATGCATTTTCACCTAAATCGTCATTTTATGGTTTAAGAACTATTCTCACTGAAGTTGTCACCTGAGTTGCCCTTTCTCGAGGTCAAAAAGACTTAAAACATTTTAGAGTTTTAGCCAAGAATTTAAACAAGAAAGCAAGAAGAAGATGAATCAGAGTCAACTCTTCAAATTTTGAGTAAGTTTGAATTTCAAATCAAAGCTAAGTCAAATAAACTAACTTTATCCTTATTCCGTCAATTATTTTCTTTAAACTATCAAATTTCTGATTTATTGCCTCAAATTTCATTGAAAATGCATTGCTTTTTTTGAGCTATTAAATTCTGATTTCTTAATCGAACTTTCTGCTTCAGGCTTTATCGAGATAAAGGGGGCAGCACGTGGGACTTGCGTGGGAAACCTGTGAGGACGCCGCTGACACGTGGCAGCGTCTAAGGGTGCCACGTAAGTCGGCTACGGAAATATCCCACCGAGGACTGGAGATCTTGTAGCCACGTGTCATGCTGATAGACGTTGGATGCGGCAAGAAATTTAGAGCCGCTGGTTTAATGGACACGTGGCTAGCGCTGAGCATTCCGATCAAGATCTAACGGATGCGAGTCGTGGTTTTTAAGTCCTATTTGGTTTAGATTTTTTTCATTGGAAAGGTCTTCCTCTCCACTTTATTAAAAATACCTTTTTCCTCAATTTCTCACCTCATTTCATCGTCCAAATCGACCGATTCTTAAGAAGTCTCGAAGTGAGCATAATCATGCGTGGATATCGACCCATTTTATCCTATTCATGACATTAATAATCTAATTAAGTGATTTAGGCTTCATTTACCCTTAATTTTGAGTTTTCAAACCTTCCTGTGGTTAATCCGTCACCTCTTGTCATTCTTAAAGAGGTGGAACACGATCCTTTTCTTTAATCGTGCCAACTAAGAAAGGTGGGATTTTCCTTCAAAATGTTTCCTTGACATTATTGAAAATTTTAAGTAGTTCAAAAGGATGACCTGGTTCTTGTTCACGTAGTGTTCATTTAGTGAAGAACTAACCTCGACCATGAGATGAATAGTTACGATTTGCAGTGTGATAAAAATTTGGACGCCAAATCAAAGGTGTCCTTTTGGGTTTAGTTATAATAGTTACATATTTTTGACTTCTAAATAAATGGAAAAAAATCATCACCTCATCACAGCTTTTAACTATATATTTATCATACGATATAATCTAAAAAAATAAAGTAAAGTTCAAACAAACTCCAAAACAGTTTATTTTTTATTGGCCAAACTTGTGAAATCAGTTCTGATTGAAGTAAAAGCTTAATTATAGGGAGAACTATAGAATACTGATATTCATACCATGGACATTTTGGATTCAAAGTAAGCATTTTGCTATTTTAACCTCATAGGCCAATGACAATTCTTTTCTGGATGATGATCATAATAAGTAGAAGCCTAATCTAATTTAATTTAATCTGATTTATTTCATTAATTATTGAGTTCCTAAGATATTTGAGGCACCTTACAATATTTTAAAAGAGCTGATCTAAGTCGAAATTTGAAAAAGTTCCTTTAGGACTTTAAGCAATTACGCATCACATGAAAACAACGTCAATTGTTAATTCACCGTGCTACGAGTCCTCTAGATTCATTCATTATGTCAGTGTCTTCGTGTTATATGCATTCTCTAATTCGTTAAAAGCATATTGAACTCAATATTCCGTGCTTTTTTTCAAGAAAAATATGAAGGGCCCAAAAATAATTGAAAAATAAAATTAATCTATAAATCTTAAAATAAATAAAATTAAATAGGTTGACATTATCTTTAAATATAATAATCTAAACTTAAAAAATCATATATACAATGATAAATATCATATTATCTAATAATCAACACAACTAATTTAAGATGTATTTTTTTACAATGTATCCGATGATAGTTTATATTAGTTTATTTTCAAAATATGGTATTAATGTGATTGTGACACTACAATAGAGTCGAAGTTAGATCCTATTAAACATGATCATGCACAATTTTAGAATTTTCTGACCAGGATCAATGTTAAAATGTATTATTTTCTATTCAAATTTATGCAAAAATTCCTTATCATCAACATATTATGATATTAAGTCAAATGGTATGCACCCTAGTATCTTTCCTTCTGTGCTAATTTAGTGATTTAATTTATCTCTGGTGTTGTAAATACATTAGGGTCTACCTATTATTGTCCAATTGACATCTTTAGTTGTCATAATTGATACAGCCTACATATGTTACAATGACTTATAGAACACTATTTTCATTTAAATGAGATAGCCGTACACAAGGCTCAAAACTAATTGTGGACTTTAGTTTCATGTAAGAAGCTCTGGGCTGGTCCGAATCTTAGTTCAAGGATAAATAACACCAATTGTAGGCTCCAATTTCATGTGAGAAGGCCGGTCTGATCCAAAAGTTAGTTGAAAGGGTCCTATAGCTCTTTATGTATCAGACGTATCCATGTAGGGACAAACAGGAGAAAAGACCAGGCATCTTGAGCCTACCATGGAGTGAGTTCGTTAGTGGGCATTCTGAGCCTACCTCTAAATTTTTCCTTTTCTTATAGGCATGCCAGAAGAAGACTTTATTAGGCACAATCTTGACCAGGATAGATATTTCCCAAATCCTGTATAAAACCCTTATTGACTAGTGCCAATTCACAGATAGGAATGTTCCTACCTCTAAAATTCTCATTCTCTTCTGGGAAGGCCAGAGGAAGAGTTTATTAGGCACATTCTTGACAATGTTAGATAACTCCCAAAATCCTGTATAGAACCTCTAAAGTTGATAATCTATTCTTGGCAGGCCAGAGGAAGAGTTTCTAGGGCACATTCTTGACAAGTCTACATATTTCCCAAACTCCAGTATAAAACCTCTAAAGTTGATAATCTCTTCTTGGAAGGCCACATGAAGAGTTTCTTAGGCACATTCTTGAGAAGGTTACGTAGTGCCCCAACTCTTGTATAAAACCTCTAAATTTGACAATCTCTTCTTGCCAGGCCAGATGAGGGGTTTATGAAGGCGCATTCTTGAGAAGGTTACATAATGCCCAAACTCTTGCATAAAACCTATAAATTTGACAATCTCTTATTGCCAGGTCAGAGAAAGAGTTTACCAAGGCACATTCTTGAGAAGGTTAGACATTTCCTAAAATCCTGCATAAAACCTGTAAATTTGGCAATCTCTTCTAGTCTTCTTGCCAGGCCAGATGATGAAGGCACATTCTTGACAGAGATATATATTTCCAAAAAAATTGTATAAACCCAAAGTTGACTAGTGTCAACTTAGGGATAGGGAAGGATCATTAGTTGATTAATTTTATTACTGTTGCCGCCAGGCCATGGCCAGGCACGCGTTAAAGGATCAGGTCAGAGTTGCGTTGTTCGATCTAATCGGACAGTGACTGGGCCCGCCACGTGGCAGACGGCACGCCTTAAAAAAGTTGGGCCGATGGGCCCGCCTTATCACGGGCCGACAAGACAGCGTTCTTTTCAGGACTGACGTCATTCATACGTCAGTTCGGGCCCACCCAGAGCCGCAGCGGAAGATGTTTGTTCTCACGTGGCAAGAGCGTTGACTCGTACGTCGGAACGGCCGTGTCCTCTCTCTCTTGCCCCTTGTTTCTGACTATTCTCTCTCTCTCTCTCTCTCTCTCTCTCTCTCTTTCTTCTCTGTATGTCTCTTGCCCACATGTTTCTGAATATTTCTCTCTTTCTCACTCTCACTTTTCTTCTCTTTCTTTCTCTCTTTCTCTTTCCCACTCTATCGCTTTCTCTCTCTTTCCTCTCTTCTTTTTCTTCTCTCTTTCATATCTATCTCTTTCTCTCTTTCATCTCTATCTCTTTCTCTCTTTCTTCTCTCTCTATCTCTTTCTCTCTCACTCTTTCTCTTTGCCTCTCTATCTCTTACTCTCGTTCTCTATCTCTCTCTCTCTTCCTCTCTTCCTCTTTCTTCATCTCTCGTCCACTCTCTTTCTCACTCTTTCTCTAACTCTATTTCTCACTCTCTCTCTTCCTCTCTCTTTCCCACTCTTTCTCTCTCTTCGTCTCTCTCTTCTTCACTCTTTCCCACACTTTCTCTCTCTTCGTCTCTCTCTTCTTCTCTCTTTCCCACTCTTCCTCTCTCTTTCCCACTCTTTCTCTCTCTTCGTCTCTCTCTTCCTCTCTAACCTCTCTTCCTCTCTCTTTCTCTCCATCTCCCTCTCTCTTCCTCTCTCTATCCCTCTCTCTTTCTCTCCATCTCCCTCTCTCTCTCTTCCTCTCTCTTTCTCTCTATCCCTCTCTCTTTCTCTCTCTATTTATCCCTCTCTTCCTTTCTCTTTTTCTCCATTTCCCTCTCTCTCTCTTCCTCTCTCTTTCTCTCCATCTCCGCCTCTCTCTTCCTCTCTCTTTCTCTCCATCTCCGTCTCTCTCTTTCTCTCCATCTCCGCCTCTCTATTCCTCTCTCTTTCTCTCCATCTCCCTCTCTCTCTTCCTCTCTCTTTCTCTCTATCCCTCTCTCTTTCTCTCTCTCTTTAAATCCCTCTCTCTCTCCCTTCCTCTCTTTCTCTCTCCCTATCTCTCTTTCCCCTGATTTTTTGTCTCTCTTTCTCTTTCTCTTCCTCTGATTTTTTTCTCCCACATTTCTCTATCTTTAGATTCTGCTTTCTGCCCATTCCTCTCTTTTCTACCCACTTTGGACGTAACTCTCCCATCCTCTTCCCAGATCCAATTTAGAATTATATCTCCGCAGTTTTCTGGGCCATTCGGTTTCTTTCACATCACTAATCATCTGATATCTTGACTTGTTTCTCGGCCACTGTTTCCGGGTCGTTCCCTCTCCCTCTCTATCTCCCTTTTTTCTTTCTTTATCTCCATTTTTTTTCTCTCTCTCTCTCTAACTCCCTTTCTCTCTCTCTTTCTATCTCCCATTCTTTCTCTCTCTTTCACCCTCCTTCTCTCTGTCATCCTCTCTGCCACCCTCTCTTTCTATCTCCCATTCTCTGTCTATCACCCTTCCTCTCTCTCTCCCTCTCTCTGCCACTCTCTCTTTCTATCTCGTATACTCTCTCTCTCTTTCACCCTCCTTCTCTCTGTCATCCTCTCTGCCACTCTCTCTTTCTATCTCTCATTCTCTCTCTCTCTCTTTCCCCCTCTCTCTCTCCCCTCTCTGCCACTCTCTCTTTCTATCTCTCATTCTCTCTCTCTCTTTCACCCTCTCTCTCTCCCCTCTCTACCACTCTCTCTTTCTCTCTCTCATTCTCTCTCTCTCTTTCCCCCTCTCTCTCTCTCTCCCCTCTCTACCACTCTCTCTTTCTATCTCTCATTCTCTCTCTCCCCTCTCTGCCACTCTCTCTTTGTCTATCTAGCTATCAATCTCTTTTCCTGTCTCTTTCTTTCTATCTATCTCTCTCTCTTTCCCTCTCTTTCTGTCTATCTCTCTCTCTCTTTCTCTCTTTCTCTCTTTATCTCTACCCATCTCTTTTCCTCTGTCTCTTTCTTTTTATCTATCTCTCTCTCTTTCCCTCTCTTTCTCTCTTTCTCTCTTTATCTCTACCCATCTCTTTCTTTCCCTCTCCATCTGTCTATCTATCTATCTATCTATCTATCTATCTATCTATCTATCTCTCTCTCTCTCTCTCTCTCTCTTTGCCTCCCTATCTTTCTCCCTCTATCTATCCATCTATCTCTCTATCCGCCTATCTATCTATCCATCTATCTGTCTCTCTCCGTCTCTCTTTCTCTCTCTGTCTATATCTCTATCCGTCTCTCTTTCTCTCGCTGTCTATATCTCTATCCGTCTCTCTTTCTCTCTCTGTCTATATCTCTATCCGTCTCTCTTTCTCTCTCTTTCTCTATCTATCCTTCTCTCTCCGTATCTCTCTATCTTTCTTTCTCTCTCTCTCTTTCTCCCTTTATCTCACTCTATTTCTCTCTCTATCTCTCTTTATTTCTCTCTATCTTTCTCCATTTAACATCATTCGTCGCAGTCTCTTTAGTTCTTCTCCAATGCCCTTTTACTTCCAAACGCCTCCCTCTATCCCATGTTGCTCGCTCTTCGCAAAACTCTCGCTCTTCCCTCTCGCCTTCCTCTCAACACTCTCATAAATGGCGTGGGCTCTCGAAACGGCGACACCTCCCACCTCTCCTTCTCAAGAGAAGAGATAGAGAGAGAAAGAACCGCGTCGCGGGTCGCCGGTCTCTGCCAGTTGGCGGCTGCTCCGGACGAGCTCGATCGATCTCGCAGCTTCGATTAAATTAATTTCTCAACATGTAGTAGGACAAGCGAAGCCGGCCCGCACTGACATGGACGCAAGCACATCGCGCCGCGAAGTCCACTTCCATTATTTCTTCCTCTCCCTCTTCGTCTTCCTCTTCCTCTGGTTCGGAAATACCGCCATTGAGCCGGAAATGGCGGGGGAGGCCCACCGCATCGTCTTCGTCCTCGAAATCCAAGATCTTGCGACGGCGGGCCGCCATTGATGGAGCAGAACGACTCGCAGAGGTGATCCCCGGCTCGAATTCTCGCCGAATTCTACCTACCCACCTCGCTGATTTCTCTCTTAAACAGCGGATTCAAGCGAACATGCTAGCCGCCGTCTTCCTCGTCCTCTTCCTCGCCTCCCCGTCCGACGCTCTGAACGAAGAAGGCCAGCTCCTGCTCAAGATCAAGAGCGAGCTTCAAGACGATTTCCGCCATCTCTATGACTGGAACCCAAGCGACGATAATCCTTGCCGGTGGACCGGCGTTATCTGCCGCGGGGTATCGGTCGTCGCGCTCGACCTCGCATCGAAGAACTTCTCCGGGACTCTCTCGCCGAGCTTGGGCGGCCTGACCCGTCTCTATTCTCTGGACCTTTCCTTCAATTCTCTCTCCGGGGAGATCCCCAAGGAGATCGGCAACTGTTCTCGGCTCGTCTTCCTGTACCTGAACAACAACGAGCTCGATGGGGGAATCCCGGCGGAGCTGGGGAAGCTGGGCTTGCTTCAGGAGCTCAACCTCTGCAACAATCAGCTCTCCGGCTCGTTACCGGAGGAGATCGGACGGTTGTTTTCTCTCCGCAGGCTGATTGCCTACACGAACAAGATCTCCGGCGAGCTCCCGGCGGGGCTGGGCCGGCTCCAGAACTTGGCCGTCTTCCGGCTCGGACAGAACTTGATCTCCGGCGGGATCCCGCCGGAGATGGGCCGGTGCTCGGCTCTGAGGATGCTCGGCCTGGCTCAGAACCAGCTCTCCGGGCCAATTCCCCCCGAGCTCGGCGAGCTCGGCAACTTAACCGACCTTATTCTGATGAACAACCAGCTCTCCGGCGCCATCCCCAAAGAGCTGGGCCGCTGCCGCAGCCTACAGACCTTGGCCTTGTACCAGAACAACCTCGCCGGAGATATCCCGGCAGAGATCTTCGGCCTCAAGTCTCTGCAATTTCTCTATCTTTACCGTAACTCTCTCAATGGGTCGATCCCGGGAGAGATCGGGGGGCTGTCCTCGGCCCTGGAGATTGATTTCTCGGAGAACTTCTTAAGCGGGGAGATCCCCCCGGGCCTGGGGAAGATCCAAAGCCTGCGGTTGCTCTACCTGTTCCAGAACCAGCTCACCGGCTTCATCCCGCGGGAGCTCTGCCTGCTGAAGAATCTCGCCAAGCTCGACCTCTCCATCAATGGCCTGACGGGGGCGATTCCGTGGGAGCTCCAGTTCATGCCGAGGCTCGCCCAGCTGCAGCTCTTCAGCAACCGGCTGACCGGCGATATCCCGTCCGAGCTCGGCGCCTACAGCCCGCTCTGGGTCGTCGACTTCTCCGATAATGGCCTCACGGGCGGAATCCCGGCTCCGCTCTGCCGCCGCTCGAGCCTCTTCCTCCTGAACCTCTGGTCCAACCGGCTAACCGGGCCCGTCCCCCCCGCCATCTTCTCCTGCGCCTCCCTGGTTCATCTCCGGCTGGGGAACAACTCTCTAACGGGGGAATTCCCCACGGGCTTATGCGCGCTGCAGAACCTCACAACGCTCGAGCTAGACCAGAACGGCTTCTCCGGGCCTCTCCCGCGGCAGATCGACGGCTGCAGATCGCTCCAAAGGCTGAGTCTTTCCGAAAACTCCTTCTCCTCCGCGCTGCCGGCGGAGATCGGACGGCTGTCCCAGCTCGCCGTCCTTAACCTCTCCTGCAACGCCTTCTCCGGCGGAGTCCCCCCGGACTTGGCCAACTGTTCTTCTCTCCAGAGGCTGGATCTCAGCCAGAACAGGCTCTCCGGAGCTCTCCCCAGCGAGCTGGGCGGGCTCTCCGAGCTGGAGCTGCTCTACGCCGCCGATAACGAGCTGTCCGGGCCGATCCCGGCGGCGCTCGGGCGGCTCCCCCGCCTGACTGGCCTTCAACTGGGCGGCAACAGGCTCGACGGGCGCGTCCCCCCCGAGCTCGGAGAGATCTCCAGCTTGCAAATGGCGCTCAACCTCAGCTTCAACAGTCTCTCCGGCCCAATTCCCCCCGAGCTCGGCAACCTCACTCTTCTCGAATTCCTCCTCCTCAACAACAACCATCTCAGCGGCGGAATCCCCGCCTCCTTCGCCAACTTGCTCAGCCTCCTCCGACTCAACCTCTCCCACAACGACCTGACCGGCCCGCTCCCGCTGATATCGCTGTTCCAGACCATGAGCCCGAGCTGCTTCGCGAGCAACAGCGGCCTCTGCGGCGGCCCGCTCAGGCCGTGCGCCGGCGGCGCCGCCGGCGCGTCCCGGACGGGCCGCGTGGTGGCGCTGGCCTGCGGCGCCATCGCCGCCGTGTCCCTCGTTCTTATCGTGATCCTGGTGCAACTCCTCCGCCGGCCCATGGAGATGGTGGCGCGGGTGCAGGATAACAAGCCGCAGCTCTCGCCGTCGTCTTCTTCCTCCAGCCTGCAGATCTCGCCCAAGGACGGGTTCACCTTCCAGGACGTGGTCATGGCGACGAACAACTTCGACGAGGGGTTCGTCATCGGGAAGGGAGGCTGGGGGACGGTCTACAGAGCCGAGATGGGGTCCGGGCTGGTGGTCGCGGTGAAGAAGCTGGCCGCCCACGGAGAAGGAAACGCCATGGATAACGGGTTCAGAGCTGAGATTGCGACGCTGGGGAAGATCAGGCACCGGAATATCGTCAAGTTGTATGGGTTTTGCAATCAGCGAGGGGCGAATTTGCTGCTGTACGAGTACATGTCCAAGGGGAGCTTGGGGGAGCTGCTCAGAGAGAAGGATAATGGGCTTGATTGGGCGACGCGGTTCTCGATCGCCGTGGGGGCTGCGGAGGGGTTATCGTATTTGCACCATGACTGCAAGCCCAGGATAATACACCGGGATATCAAGTCGAATAATATCCTGCTCGATGGTAAGTTTGAGGCGCATGTTGGGGATTTCGGGCTCGCTAAGGTGATCGACATGCCACATTGTAAGTCCATGTCCGCCGTCGCTGGCTCCTATGGGTACATTGCACCCGGTGAGCTCTCTCTCCCTCTCTCAATCTCTCTATCTCTCTCTCTATCTATCTATCTCTCTCTATCTCTCTATTTATCTATTTATCTCTATCACTATCTCTTATATCCCTTTCTCTCTTTCTCACTCGACCTCTCCCTCGTTCTCTCTTATCCTCTTTCTCTCGGCATTTCTCTTGCACCCGGTTAGCTCTCTCTCTCTATCTCTATCTCTTATGTACCTTGCTCTCTCTCTCTCTCTATCTATCTCTTATTTACCTTGCCCTCTCTCTCTCTATCTCTTATGTATCTTGCTCTCTCTCTCTATCTATCTATCTCTTATTTACCTCGCTCTCTCTCTCTCTGTCTCTCTATCTTTTATGTACCTTGCTCTCTCTCTCTCTATCTCTTATGTACCTTGCTCTCTCTCTCTCGTCCTCTCCCTCGCTCTCTCTAGCCATCTTTCTCTCGGCATTTCTCTTGCACCCGGTTAGCTCTCTCTCTCTCTCTATCTACTCTATCTATTTCTCAAGCACATTGCTCTCTCTCTCTATCATCCTCTCCCTCGCTCTCTCTTGTCTTCTTTCTCTCGCCATTACTCTTGCACTCGGTCAGCTCTCTCTCTCTCTCTCTATTTTTCTGATTATCTCTATCAATCTCATATGCACTTTTCTATATCTCTCGCTCTTATCCTCTCCCTTGCTCTCTCTTGTCCTCTTTCTCTCGCCATTACTCCTGCACCCGGTTAGCTCTCTCTCTCATCCTCTCCCTGGCTCTCTCTTGTCATCTTTCTCCCGCCATTACTCTTGCGCCTGGTTAGCTCTCTCTCTGTCTCTCTATCCATCTCTTATGCACCTTTCTCTCTCTCCTTCTCTCTCTCTCATCCTCTCCCTCGCTCTCGCCATTACGCTTGCACCCTGTTAGCTCTTTCTCTCTCTCTCTCTCTCATTCTCTCCCTCGCTCTCTCTTGTCTTCTTTCTCTCGACATTTCTCTTTCACCTGGTTAGCTCTCTCTCTCTCTCTCTATCTATCTCTTATGCCCTTACTCTCTCTCTCCCTCGTGCTATTTCTCACCTCTCTCTCTCTCTCTCATCTTCTCCCTCACTCTCTCTTGTCCTATTTCTCTTGCACCCCGTTAGCTCTCTCTCACTATCTATCTAATCTATCTTTATCCATCTCTTATGCCCTTTGCTCTCTATCTCCCTCGTGCTATTTCTCACGATCTCTTTCCCTCTCTCTCCCTCTCATCCTCTCCCTCCTCTCTCTTGTCCTCTTTCTCTCGCCATTTCTCCTGCTCTCTCTCTCTGGATTTCTCTCTCTCATCTTCTCCCTCACTCTCTCTTGTCCTATTTCTCTTGCACCCCGTTAGCTCTCTCTCACTATCTATCTAATCTATCTTTATCCATCTCTTATGCCCTTTGCTCTCTATATCCCTCGTGCTATTTCTCACGATCTCTTTCCCTCTCTCTCCCTCTCATCCTCTCCCTCCTCTCTCTTGTCCTCTTTCTCTCGCCATTTCTCCTGCTCTCTCTCTCTCTCTCTAGATTTCTTTCACACCCTCCATTGTCTGTTCCTCTCGAACTCTCTCCCTCTCTTTCCCTCTCCCTCGTCCTCTCCCTCTCTTGCTCTCGTTCTCTCCCTCTTATTTTCTCTCTCATCCACTCTCTCTCTCTCTGGTCATCTCTCTCTCTGTGTCCATGTTCAAAACGGGTCTGATCTCTCTCTCTCTCTGTGCCCATGTTCAAAACGGGTCTAATCTCTCTCTCTGGCCATCTCTCTCTCTCTTTGTGTCCATGTTCAAAACGGGTCTGATCTCTCTCTCTGGCCATATCTCTCTCTCTCTTTGTGTCCATGTTCAAAACGGGTCTGATCTCTCTCTCTGGCCATCTCTTTCTCTCTCTCTCTTTGTGTCCATGTTCAAAACGGGTCTGATCTCTCTCTCTCTTTGTGCCCATGTTCAAAACGGGTCTGATATCTCTCTCTCTGGCCATCTCTCTCTCTCTCTCTTTGTATCCATATTCAAAACGGGTCTGATCTCTCTCTCTGGCCATCTCTCTCTCTCTTTGTATCCATGTTCAAAACGGGTCTGATCTCTCTCTCCTCCCGATGCAGAGTACGCGTACACCATGAAGGTGACCGAGAAGTGCGATATCTACAGCTACGGCGTGGTCCTGCTCGAGCTCTTGACCGGGATGGCGCCGGTCCAGCCGCTCGAGCTCGGCGGCGACCTCGCCACCTGGACCCGGACCCACCTCCGGTCCAACCCCCCCGGCTCGTCCATCTTCGACCGCAGGCTAAACGTGGACGACCCCCCCACCGTCGATCACATGAACTCCGTCCTCAAGATCGCCCTCTCTTGCACCAGCGCCTCACCCATCGACCGGCCCTCTATGCGCCACGTCGTCTCCATGCTGACCGAGTCTAAGGAACGAGACTGGCGGTCCACTAGGTCAACTCACAGAAGCGTTGACTCCTGCCAGACTGATTCTTTGTAAATCTCCTCAGCTCACTTATTGCTAGCTAACCCACGCCCAACATTTTTCCTTCTCTGTAGACATGCTCTCTGCCATTCAGATTAATTTGAACAAATTCTTCAGCGGGCCAATCGGAAATTGGGACACCAAATATCAGATATCGAGACAGGATAACATATGGATGATGGTACCAGATCTTGGAAACCGATACTGGATGTGGACAGTGGGGGATTATGGTACCAGATATTGGATTTCATGATAGATATAGATACAATATGGGTATGTACGGTGGCAGATGATGATACCAGATATTGAATATTGAGACAAAAACCATGCCGGTGTGGAATGGTGGCGGCTGACGGTAACATCAGACATTGAGACGGATACCATATCTGTGTGGACAGTGGCGGATGGTGGTACCAGATATAGGATATAGAGACAGATACTATATTGGTGTGGACAGTGGCTGATGATGGTACCAGATATCGTATACTGAGATGAAAGCTACACCAGTATGGTAGGTGACAGATGATGGTACCAGATATTAGATGTTGAGACTGATACCATATCCGTGTGGACAGTGGCGGATGATGGCACCAGATATAGGATATAGAGATTGATACCATATTGGTGTGGACGGTGGCGGATGATGGTACTAGATATAGGATATAGAGATTGATACCATATTGGTGTGGACGGTGGCAGATGATGGTACCAGATATAGGATATAGAGATTGATACCATATTGGTGTGGATGGTGGCAGATGATGGCAGTAGATATCAGATATCTGCTACGTATGGCGACATCTATAGACGGCAGGGTGGACTGTGCACTCCAAGCATCATGACCACTACGAGGCTCCACACACTGTTGTTGGCACGAGTGACCCCCTCCCATAATTTGCTATGTATCACAAAAGTATTTTTTCTTTTCCTGCATCATGGGCCCGTGGGTGAGTAGGGTCCATGTATAATTGGGACATGTACGCTCGCTCCATGCCGATAAACGCTGATAAACAATATATTTAATCAATAAACACCCATTGGGTGGCGTCCAGGGCACAGATGGATCGGTCTACGGGCACAACAGTAGGTTGGTCGTACCTGGCTCTAGTGATTGTGCAACCGATATCCGTCCGATATCCGAAATCAGACAACCGATATCTGATATCCCAGAAAAAACCGGAACAGTATCTGTTATCGGATATCGATTGATATCCGTGATTTAGGTCTAGACGGATATGGATGATGGATAAGGGGGTAAGGATGAAACGGGTACCGAATACCGGATATTGGATTTATCATTGCATTCAATGATTAATATACATGAATGTCGTATGCTTTTGATGTATTTTCAACCTTAGTTAATATATAGAGTGCAAGATTTTTATTTTCCTCCATATGGGATAACAGGATTCGAAGTTTAATGTAAACTCAGAATCCTGTTATCCCACATGGAATAAATTAGACATTTTTCTTTGTATATATTAAATGAGTCGGACTATACATTAAATGATAAAATAATATTTTAATCTATAGTCTTTATATTTAAAGCCCCTTATCATTGTTGGTTATTTAAAATATTAACACATCGTCCAATAAATAGAGCTGAAAATTTCTATTTTCTTCCATATGGGATAAAAGGATTCGGAGTTTGATGTTAAACTCAGAATCCTGTTATCCCATATGGAAGAAATTGAAAAGATTCAGCTGTATATTTAAAACGAGCCACTTAATCAATCAAAGAGCTCCCCAATTATCCTCTTGCTCACATTGTTCTATTCTAATTGCTGACTAATTATGGATTAGTTTTTTTAAAAAATATCCTCTCTAACTTGGATATCGAAATCCGATATCCACTCCCGATATCTGATATCGTCATCCTCCTCGAGAGACGGAGGCAGATGAGGACATCGAGACGGATATTGATATCGGATATAGGTACTATGGCAACTGATATCTGGATATCGAAAACAACGGATACTAAAAATTTGATTTTCGGTATCCGGTACAGCATCTATCCCCATACCGTAATCCGATACCGTCATCGGGACAGGCGAACCCTACCCCGCACCGTTTTTTTTTCGATTAAAAAAAAATATATCAGATATCGAGAATGATACTGTATTGGAGAGGACAGTGGTGGATGGTGGTATCCGTTATCAAAATATGATATATGTACGAGGATAAGATATCTGGATCTCATAAATGTTTTTATGGAAAAAAATTAAAAAGTAATGTATAAACCATTTCTGTGTCGGCCTAATGAAGACATTTTGAATGCAGTTTTGTGTGTCTCAAGCTGTAGCATGATATCAAAAAAGTGGGTAATGACCTAATTAGATGACTAATTAGTTTTATGCACGTATGGAGTCTTGTTAGTTAGTTAATCGCATCCATGCTTAGGTTGTTTCCCATTATTACATGCCTATAGTTTGAACTTACCTATTCAAGTAGTATAGTTTGAAATTACTTTTTTTTTTAATTTTTTGTACTGATATGAAAACACATCACATATATATATATTATATTTTACACTTCTTGTTTCCTATGAGAATTTTTTTAAAAAATTTAATGAATAAATCAAGTAGAATATCAGAAAAAAAAAGAAAACAGACTTTGACATCCAACCCCCAGATATCGGGACAAATATTGGTGTAGAATCTTGGTAATGCCGCAACAGATATCCGCTATTGTCATCCAATATCCAGATATTGGCAAAGTCAGATTTCCCCCTTTAGAGATCCAATTTGGCATCCATCCCGACACCGGCATACGACGGGCAAACCATTTAAGAACTCACTTAATAACAATAAATGTAAAAGAAGTGCTGAATCTGTTATTATTCACTTAATATAAATCAGACCCCGGTAAACGCGGCGGAGGGTCCCAACTCACGCAACCGCCAACCGACCCGGGTGGAGACCATCCTTAGTTGAGTTCTCAGTATAGACTTTAGACAGAGATAGAGATAAACAATGGGTCATATAATCTTGCAACATTTTTTGGGGCAGCGGAGTGCCCTGAGCACTTTGTTGACTCAACCGTTGACTTCAGGCAAAATTGGGTTCAATCCTTCTTTTCATGCGCTCCAGCAAAAAAGTCAACGCCGAGGGACGCTGGGAGGGCTGGGCCGGGCCGGGGCCGGGCCGGACCCAAACGGCAGCGCGCCAGGGCTGGCTGGAGTGGCTTGAAAGCCCGAGATGAGGGGTACACTGTAGGATCCCATGGCCATGCCCATGTTCATGGCCATGGGCATGGTGGGCATCCCCATTTGTGGCAAATAATGATGTGGATGGGCCCCCGGGACCATCATGGGGAGCATGGGGCATCCCATGGACATCATCTGCATATACAGACAATGAAAACTGAGCCTTTTAATGAAATTAAATACAGAAAACTACACTAAAGGGTGGGGCCAGGCGTGCCGGTCAACGCACCTGGACATGATTTTTGAGGAACTTCATGTATCGGATCGCATCATCCAGCATCGATGCCTTGTCCAACTGAAAATTTTGGGGACAAAAATTGGCTCGGACTTTGTTTTTTTCTGAAATTTAATTCATGGGTATGAACATGCTGCCAGAGACTGAGGGGGGGACCTTGTTGCTCCCTGGGACGAGCTCCTGCAGCGCCTTCATCTTCTCATTTATCCTGTCCCTTCGCCTCTGGAAGAAGACATCACACCCGCTTAGTCCTTAGAGAGAGAGAAAGAGTGAGAGACAGGGAAAGAGAGCGAGAGAGAGGGGGAAAAAGCAAGAGAGAGAAAGAGAGAGATAGAGAGAGGGAGAGAGCAAGACAGTGAGAGAGAAATAGTGAGAGAGAGGGAAAGAGAGCGAGAGAGAGGGGGAAAAAGAAAGAGAGAGAAAGAGAGGAAAAAGCAAGAGAGAGAAAGAGTGTGAGAGAGAGGGACAGAGCAAGAGAGTGAGAGAGAGGGAAAGAGAGCGAGAGAGAGAGAGAAAGAGGGAGAGAGAGAGGGACAGAGCAAGAGAGTGAGAGAGAGGGAAAGAGAGCGAGAGAGAGAGAGAGACAGAGAGGGAGAGAGAAAGAGAGAGTGAGAAAGAGTGAGAGAGAGAGAGAGCAAGAGGGAGACACAGAGAAAGAGGGAGAGATTAAGAGAGAGAGAGAGTGAGAAAGAGTGAGAGAGAGGGAGAGAGCAAGAGGGAGACACAGAGAAAGAGGGAGAGATTAAGAGAGAGAGAGAGGGAGAGAGGGAGAGGGAAATAGGAAGATGAGAGAGAGGGAGAGAGGGGGGGAGAGAGAGAGGGAGAGAAAGAGAGAGAGAGAGAGAGAGAGAGAGAGAGAGAGAGAGAGAGAGTCTGACCCTCTCAGAGAGATTGTGGACCTCAGCGGCACGCTGCCTCTTCTTGCTAGCAGATCTACTGCTCTCATCCTGCTTGTCAATTGACTGAGGAATTGAAAGAGGAGATCTTAGGAAAGAAGGTAAAAGAGCATCCGTAAACGAACCTGATTATGACTACTCTCCATCCATCAACCGGATGATCATCGGGTTGCAGAATGTTCTTGCACGAATAAATTGACAAACAATTCTTCCTACTCCTTAATACCGAAATCTGCGGGTACTAGCGCAGCGAATTCGGCTCTATCATGATGTGAGAAAAAAAAGAAGAGAAATTGCTATCTGGGTACATCGATTTTCCTATTTAGGGTGATCGAGTTACAAAATTCTTCACTGTTCTACTACCATAATCGATTTCTGAGACTGATCGGCGCTGAAAAAGAAAAAAACAAATAGATTTCGAGAGAGATGACCTCGCTGATTGAATCCCAATCATCAACCTCCGCCGATTTCCGCTTCAGAGAATCCAGACACGGCGCCGCCGGCTCAGACGCTTCAGAGGACGTCCGCAAACGATGAAGAGCAGAGCTTCGATTCTCGTCACGAACCTTCAACATTCTCTCAACAGTCACGCTCGAATCTTCAACCTTCGATTCCCCCGATCCAGCGGACTGGACGAGCTTCTGATGCTTAACAGAAGATTTCAACGCGCCAGACGTCCGACGATCGCATTCCAAAACCTCCGCGAAAGCCATGGATTGATGCTTCTCGGGGCTGAATCCGCCCCCAATCGGATCGTGCAACCAAGAGCTCATCTCTTCCTCTTCCAAGAACGGCTCTGGCGCAGCGGCGCTCGAGCCGGCGCGGCTGCGAAGCTCCTCGTGCGGCGTTCTTCGCAGCACTGGGCCATTGTCCCAGAGAAGCTCGACGAAATCCTCCGCAAAGCTTGATCAATCGAGCCCAAAACAACGGAATCAGAAACCGGGAAAAAAAACCCAATTGGGGATCGAAAAAGATCAAATTTTAGGGCAGAGGAAGGCGCTCACGAATCCGCGAGGCTGCGATCGGAGGCGGCGAAGAAGGGATCTTCGTCGAGGAAGAACTCCGAACCAGAGACATTCATCATCGCCTCTGCGACCTCGCCAGATTTGAGCTAAAGATTCGTAGAGAGAAGAGAGAGGGAGAGAGAGAGGGAGGAGAGAAGAGAGAGAAATAAGCGGTGGAGAGAATTGGGGGAGATTTTCAATTTAAGGCGATCCATCGCCGATCCGGAGATAATGAAAGGACGGCTGCGATGCAAAGCGGGTGGGACCCGCTTTGCTGACGTGGGGGCCGGAGACGGTGCCACGTTTTCCTTCGTATCCGGAACAATTATTGGATTTGGTGACGTCAGACGGCAGGAGGGATTTTTTCGTTTAGGTCCCTGTTTGGTTGGGGACCGCCTCGGAAATGTCTGAAAGTATTTTACTTGATTTTTATAGTCCCAGTTGCTCGCTTTTTGTCGGGGATGGCGCCGGTTTAGGTCCTTCTCTAATTATGTCGACATAACTGGTTTTTTTCACCACGGAAATTACCTTTTTTGGATTTTTAGGAAAAAAAAGGTAGTCGTCAGAGAGGAATGCATTCCAGGAATGGGTTCCGGGAATGCATTCCAGGAACGCATTCCCGGAATGAAAACCAAATAAGAGGGATTTTTTTTGATACCAAGGGCTGTGAACCAGATACAAAATTGGGAAGTTCATGAGAAGATTCTCTCTTTCTCTCTCTTGATGGGTGCTGGGTTTTTAGAGGATCAAAAGATCCCCAGAAACGTGGCGGCGGCGAAAACGAGGAAGAGGACACCTCCAGTATAGCCTACCTGTGACACATACAATGAATGTTCAATTTTGTCGAAGATTTGGAGTTGAAGGAGGGAAATAAATGGAGAGGATGGGGTTCTTCTTCACCAGTTTCTCTGAGATGTATTTTGCCAGAAATGCCCCTCCCATGACAGCAATGGAGGTCGCCACCAGATGCCCGGCGATGGCGCCGGAAGCCACACCCCAGGGGGCCTATTTAAGGAAGAAACCGATGAGAGAGATCAAAGACAAGAGAGGAGAGTAGCAGAGATATATTAAAGACATGAGAGAGATTGAGAGAGAGGGGAAGAGAGCTGAAAGACAAGAGAGAGAGTGGAAGAAAGAGATAAAAGACAACTGCAGAAAGAGAGAGAAAGTGGAAGAGAGAGATAAAAGACTAGTGAAATAGAGTGAGAGTGGAAGAGAGAAATGAAAGACAACAGAAGAGAGAGAGAGTGTGTGTGGAAGAGAGAGATGAAAGGCAATAGAGAGAGTGGAAGAGAGAGATGAAAGACACGAGAGAGGGAGTGGAAGAGAGAGTTGAAAGACAAGAGAGAGATAGAGAGTGGAAGAGATATGAACAGAGTGTAGAGGGATGAACAATAGAGAGTGCAGAGGGATGAACAATAGAGAGTGCAGAGACAGAGAGAGAGTGGAAGAGAGAGATGATGAAAGAGATAAAAGATAAGATAATTCAGAGAGATATGTACGACAAGCAAGAGAGATTGAGCCGAAGAGAGAGATGAAAGACAAGAGAGGGAGAAAGAGAGGCAGGGAGAGCTGAAAGAAGAGAAAGAGTGGAAGAAAGAGATGAAAGACCATAAGGGGTGCAGCAAGAGATGAAAGACGATAGAGCGCGCAGAGAGCGATGAAAGACAAGAGAGAGAGAGAGAGAGAGAGAGAGAGAGAGAGAGGAACAGATAGATGAAAGACAAGAGAGAGAGAGACTGGCAGATAGAGATGAAAGATGAGGGAGAGAGAGTGGAAGAGAGATGAAAGACAAGAGAGGGAGAGTAAGGCAGAGAGAGATGAAAGACAAGAGAGGGAGAGTAAGGCAGAGAGAGATGAAAGACAAGAGAGGGAGAGTAAGGCAGAGAGAGATGAAAGACAAGAGAGGGAGAGTAAGGCAGAGAGAGATGAAAGATAAGAGAGGGAGAGTGAGGCAGAGAGAGATGAAAGACAAGAGAGGGAGAGTAAGGCAGAGAGATGAAAGACAAGAGAGGGAGAGTAAGGCAGAGAGATGAAAGACAAGAGAGGGATAGTGGCAAGGAGAGATGAAAGACATGAGAGAGAGAGAGGCAGAGATAGATAGAAGACAAGAGAGAGCAGAAGAGAGATGAAAGGCTGGAGAAAGAAAGAGGAGAGAGAGTGGCACCGGGAGATGAAAGACTAGAGAGAGTACAAGCGGCAGAGAAGGGTAGAGAATACCTGGGCAGCACCAAGAGCGATGGTGGCCAGCATAGAACGGTCTCCCCATTCCTACAGTTTTTTGAAATTAGAAAGTTGAAGGAAAAAAAATTATTCCAAGGAAATTTTATGATATCAATCAAAGGATGCTTACAGCAAAAAACACGAGACTGAAAGACTTGGAAATGATCTCTAATGGGCTTGTGAGCTTCTTTGCAACCTGAGTCCAATGGTGGAATCATTACCAAAATCAGCAAGAATCCCGTGGCCTAAACACACACACACATATATATATATATATATTTGTATATTTTCAATACTTAGGGATGATAAAGATGATTATAGTGGTTGACCTTTTCCTTGACAATCTCCTCGGCTTCGGCGAGCTCTCCAAGTTCTGATCCATCTTTCTTCTTTTCATCAACGGCCGGTGGAAGTTCCCATGCGTTTTTGATCGATGTCAAACCAAAATATATAAGAAGCGCAATGGCAGCATATTCACCAATGGGCAACGCTGCAATTTCAAAGAAATAGCAAGTTGTACCAAGTAAATCCACCGGAGGAACTTGCTCGATTGGGTTTGAACTTATTTTTTTAACTTTATCTTAGAAAATACTTTCAATTTAGTGGGCATTATCAAAGGTCTTACTCGTTTGAAACTGGGATGGAACAGAATGGAATATTCGTCCAATAATGACAGATAAGATAGTCATCAGTGCAAGCGCACCCATCGAGCCCAGTAAGACCTGAGAACATTGAACATGATACAAATAATTCAGTCGGTATATAAAATATAAATATAGGCTGTGCACTAAGGATCGTACCAGTGCTCTATCATATTGCATAGCTAGCAATGCAGCGATGAAAAATGTCTGCGAGTACACCAAAAAGAAGCTCAGATAGTTAAAATTCGACAATCAAAAGTTTAATCTCAGTTGGGCCATTAGTAGAGGATAATGATTGTAAAAAAAATAATTACATAAAGAAGAAGCAAGACGAATGAATAGAAATAAGCTGTCGAGAAAATATCAAGAAACTCTGAATCACGGCCGACAGGGAAAATGAGTTTTTCTTGCACAAAGTGGAAACTGCTACGGACGTATAATAAAATAAAACTGTACAAAAAGGTCAACCTTACGACAAAAACTAAAATATGGTCATCTCTTCACCTTGTCCCCGATTTCCGATACAAAGATCAAAGTGAATGCTGCAGTGAAACCTGACTTTGCGATTGCTGCAACCACTGTCGAAGGATTACCCTTCGGAAGAACGATCAGCGCAAAAGCAAGGGCACATCCAAGTAGCACAGCCACCACAGATAACGGATAAGAAATTCTTGAAAGCATATTTTTTCTGCAAAAAATAAAGAAATGAATTAAACCAGAAACTACAGAGTTAAACACGTTCAAAAGAAGCCAGATGACATTAACCAGATAGAAATTCCAGGGATCTGTAACTCACGGATTGGAGGAACTGCTGCTGGTAGAACCATTTTGCTGTGTCCTTTTCTCATCATTTCCGTCACTTTCCCCAAAACCACCAGCGCCGATATTTATATTGGAAGCATGCGCAACAATTTTATCACGTGATGCATTCACCCTTAATACGCACCTATGTCTCACTAAAAAACGAAAAACGCAAAAATGAAAAAAAGCAGAAATATTATATACAAAAGGCTATCCGTACTGATATTCCAATTTCAACAGCGGAAGATAAGAGAGGTGCAATCTGAACTACAAATATAAATGTATAATGTACTTAAGTTAATCAGAAACAAATCAACATTAAAAATCTGGTACGGCCCTTGATCCTAACAGGGTGAATGAGGTAGAAGATCGAGAAGTGAGAGATCAAGATAGAGGCAGAGATACCTATTTTGATCCTGAATGGAAGAGAGAGAAATGCAAGAAGATAGAAAATTCTAGAGAAACATGAGGGGGAGAGGGACAAAGAAATACTTTTACTAGAAAACTCCTGGCTTCACCTGAAATCTAGACCCTATTTATAGAGTCTAAGACTTACAAGCATAGATGACCATATTGCACATTCTTCACTCTAATGGTCATAACAACCACCCAGCAGGGATCAACTGTTCTGCAAAGATCTACAGATCCTTATGCTCTTTTCTGTGCACTCTTGCCTTGAATGTCTGTTTAATTTTAGGAATGCCTTGAATTTCTGTTGGATAGTTCTTTTTTCCGTTGGATCTTGGGCTATTCGTAAAGTATTAAAGACTTTAAAACCTAAATGACCAGAATTTTCCTTTCCCACCTTTGGGGGCTTAACATAATGTAGCTACTTGTTGAACACCAGCTAAAAGATATTAACCATTCAAGGAAGTCAAACGACATGCACTGTGCGACAGGGGTCAGTGATTTGATCTGATCAATCGAATAGCCAATAAGATTGGGCCTCGCAAATTTTCACGCGTTGTATGACCCAATCCACACTGAGTCCTAACAACTCTCAGGCCCAATTGGATTGATCTACTATCTTGATCAGCCCCTGGATCAATCTAGATAGTTGATCAATGGGCGATCTTAGCTGCCTGATCAATCAACTGGACTGATGAGGCCCTCGTAAGTTAAAAAGCATATTAAAAAATAAGAAACACTGGTAGAGCTCGGTGGTGGTGTGGGGTGCTCAGTGGCGGCTCTGCGACAAAAGCACGGCAGCGGGTCCTTTTCGACTACGCTGCAGCCGCACTGCAAATGCTCCATAACCGCAGAAGTGTAATATTCTGTGGTAGCGATACGCAACATGGCAGAGGCTAAACATCAGCAGTGTCGAGCTTCACTGGAGCTCCATGATGGTTATGCTGCGGGATGGTGGCTCGTGGCACCCTGGCCAGTTCCACTTAATGGGCCAACTCTTTCTACTTACTGAGTGTGGCACGTGGCATCCATTGATTGGACTGGACGCCCTGGCCCATTCCGCTTAACTGGGCTTACCTGCATTAATGGACTCATCCGTTTTATCTGATTGAAGGTAGATCGTTGGATGGGCTGATTAATCAGATGAACCCTTTGGACAGATCAGGATCAGACTGTTGATATCAATTAATTTGATCATGATCAGGGCCATCAGATTGATTGAATCTAATGGCCTTATTTTATATGATCCTATCAGATTGAGTCACCGTGCACTACTGTGCGGCATCATTTCCACAAAGTCCATAACAAATACTTCACAGTACTTTCTGATAGAATCCCCAACTCCTTGTAGGCGCAGTGGAGTCTTTTTCCTTCTGCATGTTCCCTTTAAATGGGGCGCCCTCCCTTTAGGAGAGCAGCCAGAAAAGTATCTTGTTATCGGATGCACTCGTCCTTCTCCCTTCTACGTCCAAACATCATCTCTTCCTCTGCAATCTCCGTCCCTCACGATCGTCTCCTCTTCACCGCGTCTTCAGGTGACTCGTCCTTGGTTGATCTCTACCCCCTCCATTCGGCCTCTCCCTTGATCATACCCATTCTCCTTGTCATCCTGGGTGCTACCTTTCATCATCAAAATTACATTGAAGACGATATATCCTGAGAGGAACGTATCACTTTCATAACTGCAGAAATTATGAAAGGGGATATTTTCTAGATGAAATTAAGTACACATCTCTCAATAACTGAAAATTCCATGCAGACAGTGTTACCACTCAAGACAGGGAAAAGATGACAAAAGGAATTCATCCATTGGTAAGGGTTTCAACTCCTTTCAGTAGATTACAACGGCTAATGGGCCTATTATGGGTAAGTCCAAAAACATGAACCATCAGCCATAAGGGCAGAATTACAAATATAAGAAAACTATGGCTTTCACTAAAATATCAGAAGTAAGAGAGACGAGAATGTACATCTTACCAGTCAGGAAATTTCGACAGACATTTGCTTCATGAGTCGGCCAATTTAACTCTTCTAGTTCCACGACAATTTCTTCCGAGTTTCCTCAGTTAGAGAAGAAAGATACCCCATGTAAACGATTGAATCTGAACTAAAATTTTTGCTGGAAATTTGACGAATCCATCTATACAAAACCTCTTCACTTGATTCTTTACCTCTGATACTGGATAAGATGAACGGAGTACAAGCCAAATACTCAAACTCGCTAAACGTAATGTTATTCCTCCATCCACTTTAAGATAGAATACCCCACAACGCTAGAAGAGTTCAATTAACTCATACCCCAATGGCTGAATTCTTAAATTGGTCATCGGTAAAGGAATGGAGGTTCGGATGTAGAAATTCTACGAGCTTCGAAACATACCCCAAAGCTTAATGCAGTACTTTCTTCAAACTAAGACTGTAATCTGGACCATAAGAACTTCCAAGTGTACCCACCAACGCCTCACTCAATTATCTAAAGCTAAAAAATTATGTTATAGAGGATGCGGAAAGTCAAATCCTTAAGTACACATATGGTCGAATAAATCTCCAAAACGAGATAGCAGACACTTTCAACAAAATTTAAACACGAAAATTTGATTACAAAGCCAATAATAACTACAAACGTCAATAAAATTGGAAATTCTCGGAATTGCGTCCGTGGGTACATTCAAGTATTCGTCCCATTTTCGTTATTCGTCGAAGTTAGTGTCCGCCAAAATTAAAGATCCGGACTTTGTGATCAAAATCGAATGAACAACCGAGGAGAGTAACAAATTAACTCACCGGGTGAAGTTGGGTTCCTCTTAGGTAAAGTTGGGAAGATTGGGGATCGATCGAAGACGCCCAAAACAGGAGATTTCCATCTGGAAATCGCCCGCGGCTGGAGGCTGCAACCCACCATCGGAATCGATCCCGGGTACACTCAGAATCTCCTCAGCATGTCAACGACCCAGAAATAGAGGTTCTTCCTGACCTCCTCTGCGATGAACTGGCCCGCAGCGGAGAGGAGGGAGGGAGGGAGAGAGAAGGAAGCAAATCATTGGTTCTTCAGTCTCTTGACCTTGATCTTGAAACCCGTCATCCGCCACGTGTCAGGCTACCAGTAAAAACACCCGGGCAACTACTCCTTTCCCTTGATGTCTCTTTCTTAATCATCCTTTGCAACAACTCATGACATGCATTCTTCACAAATCTCTTCAAAATATGATAGTTTATGTAGTTAGATTTCACATTCATGAAATGCTAATGGTCAACCCGTCTAAAAAGAGCATCGAGGGACTGTTTCTCAGATTAAAGGTTATAATATTGAACTGATCAAGGGTCCACCTACATAGAAAAGCATATCATGCTGTTTTTTAATGTTATGAAGTTACATAAGCCTAACTTTTCAATTGGAAAGGCAGGGAAGAGATTAGGAGATTGAATGGAGGGAGAAAACTCTTTTGAAACAGTGTCCTTATCCCTCACCTTAGATCCCAGGCTTCATTAATTGAAAAAGGTGACATTCATGGGGGTAGAGGAGGGAGAAAACTCTTTTGAAACAGTGTCCTTATCCCTCACCTTAGATCCCAGGCTTCATTAACTGAAAAAGGTGACATTCATGGAGGTGATATGATTAGTGGGGGCCCTTAGTGAACCCCATCTTTTAAAAGAAAAAGGGGTATTGTGATTGGCCTGGATGTAAATATCCAGGAGTTGATAGGAGGAGGACGTTGATAGATGGATAACTGACTTTAAAAAAAATTAGTTATGTCATGAAAGTCGAAATGTAGGCTTCATAATTTAAACATATTTTAGAGTAATATCACTAGGTCAAAGGAAGATGATTTGATAATGATACATTAGAAAGATATGGGGATCAATGAGTTATTGATTTTATTGAGAAAAACAAGAATCCCAAGATCTCAAAGAAATTGGTTGGGATAAACGTTTCAGTGATATTCAAAAATCAATACAGGTGTATCATGCGTATGAATATTTCACCATGACTAGACATTTTTAAAATCAAGGTAAGCCTTCAAGAAATCAATAAAATTCACAATAAAATTTGGTTTCATACAGGATTACCAATCTGGAGCTTTGGGGAGCTCTACTCTTTGGTCAGAAACATCAGGGCTAACCTCCATAAGTAAATAAATAGAGAGCGCCAAACACTAGTACAAATTGGGTTGCCATTTTTAAAATGTTTCTCATAAGTCAAATCATTATTTAAAATTTAAATAACTAATTGTAAACAGAGAAAAATCTCACCTTAGAATAAATTTAAATCTGTTCACTGTTTCATTATTATAAGTTTAACTGCTAAAAAATACTGAAATCTATTAACTGAAATTCACTTTATCATAACTTGATCTATGTGCTCCTAAAGAAATTTAAAAATATTATGTATTGACTGAAAACCTTAAATGCCATTTTTAACCCCATTTTTTGGTTTGTCAATTACCATTGCAAGTTGTTTGCCAGACCAAAATTTGAGGGAGATTGGATATTAATTTTGGCATCAGGTACTCAATATTTCAAATTTCATAAAATTTTTATCAAATTTAAATTTTAAATATTTCACTAAATTGATATACAAGCAGGAATAATTATATTATCATAACTCTACTGCAACTTTTTTTTTTAACTACTGTATATTTAATTAGAATTTAAAATATATCTAGGAACGAATACCTATGGAATGTTTTCAATTTTAGCACTAAAATTCTAGAATTATTTCTGGAGGACTATATCTTTGACTAGGTTTCAGTATATGTTAACCATATTTATTGCATATAATTTAATTATGTCGTCTAGTATACAACTCTTACACTAACTTAGAGCCCCCTTTACAAAAATATTGAAACTACTATATATGAGTTTAATCTTTTATCAATGATGTAAGATTCATTTGTATCTAAAGATTTTATTTACATCAAATATCCACCATTATCATCCAAAAAATAAAATAATATAGAATATTGGCAATGCTATTAGATATTCATAACAGTATTGATATAATCAAGTATCAATATCAATATATTACCTACAATAAAATTTTCAATACCTACTGATACCCTCAAAATTAGGTTTTTAATTTGTTGTTGGCACTTTTGAGTTAATTTATAAAAAATAACCATGTAATCTCTTAATTAAATCTAGTTGGTAATGAGTACGGATCATCTCCATAGGGAATGATAATTAGGGATTTTTATTCTTAAAATAATGATTAATCAGATGATATACATTTAAAAATACAGGTTTGAAAGACAAGGAAAATGTGAAGAAAGAAGGTGAGAAGTATTAATAAGATTAAGATGATTGTAGTATATATTTGTTAGGGGTAATCAGAATATTGGAAGAATGAGTGAGAGCGAGAAGCGAATGATAAGAATGTAAAATAAATGGGACATAACAGTAAATTTAGATGATGAAATAATGAATCACATAACTAGAATGACATTAAGATGACAAAGATACATCATCATAAAAGGGATAAGATGTGATCAAAAGGTATGACAATATAATAGTAAATTTATATGATGAAATAGATCTAAGCTAAAGTGGATGCTGAAAAGAACCAATGTAAGGCAAGGATACTAGCCGTAAATCCTTACAATTCCCTTCATCTCTGCTGCATCTTCTCACACCCAAGGCACCAAGATTGAACTTGATGCATCTCATAAACTCACTATCTTTCAATCAGCCCCCAAAAGGTAGGAAGAAAATTTTTAAGGATGATTTTTACGAATATCAATGCCCAAATTTATAGATCAGATGGCATGGATAGAAAGAGGGGGTCTGATAACATGTAAATAATTGTGTTATTTCTATAAAATTTATGTATTTGATGCATTAAAATAATTATATGTGCTTGTTATCAAGCGTTCAATGATTATTTATATGTTATAGTGAAATTCAGCATTTTTTGGATATATAATATTTCTGAAGATGTTCCCAGCATCATAAAAAGGTTAATTTTCTGATGCGGAATATATTTTTATAATTTTTTGGCTTTCTATTTATGTAGATATTAAATTTCCAAGTTTTAATATATATATTTATCATATTTCTATGACGTAAGGTTTATTTTATAAAGATTAATTATATATTTCTGGACTTAAATGTGGGCCCGCTACATGTTACTATTTGATTCAATCCAATGGCAACCAATCATGAGCTTCAACAATGATTATTGCTTAATCATTGTAAAAAGTTCCATTATGGCATGACAAGTCCCAATGCCATAATGACTGACCAACTACTACAATTCATAGGACACAGATTGAGAATGTGATGATTACCTATTGATGCATTTCTTAGAGCTAAAATGTCAAAAAAGACGTCGCACTGATGTGTTGTAATTCTATTGGAGGAAAAAGGAATAAAGGTACGAAGTGGCTCGCAAATCTGCATGGCTACATCATTCTTTAAAAGTCATCACTAACATGGTTTAGATAGGGACATAGGTATGTTTAAAGCAATAAAGAAATTTTTATATGTTTCCTCAACAGAGGGACACATGGCACTCTTGGAGCAGCAGATCAAAGAACAGGTGGCAATTGGACCAATGATTGCACCAATGAATAACCTTCAACAAAAAAGAGGAAGCGACAACACCGGTGACGAGGAGAGATAAAAATTCAACGACCAAGATTTCTCCAACTTCAAAACTTGATATCTATCGATCCAGAAGGCCCATCGAGCTAAAAATTTGAGGGCCCCTTTGATTCACTCCATCTTTCCATCCACGCCTCCTAATAAAGAAATGGAGGCATAGATCCTTGTCAAATTCATCCGTAAACTTGCTTCCTACACTTGTTAGCTGATTGAAAGCTATTGAGTTGTTAATATCCATCAAGCTTGTTCTTGGTGTCTTGGGTTTGCGAGAAGAGGCAAGATATAAGAGGAACTTACCTGCACTTGCAAATCACCATGATCCTAAGAAAACTACAGGATCTATAGTAAGTATTATTGTCTTAATTCGTTCTTCTCAACATCATGTTCCATCATATTATGTCTTTATGCTGTCTGATAACACCTTACCATTTTCACGTTGTCATATAATCATCATCTCACTCATCATCTCCTAATATGACTCATTCTTTTCATCATGTCACTCCCTTATATTCCTTTCTTAATCATCGCTCCATCCTCATTCACAATCATTCCTCTGAAATTCTGATTATAACTGTCGACAATCTATTGTAATCATATTAATTCTATCAATAATTATCACTATCTCATCTTACATTTTCACCTCATCTCACTAATCACTACTTAAAGAATAATGAATCGTTCATTACCGTTCCCTGTGGAGATGACCCCCTTTCATTACTTGTTAAATTTACTTAAGTGATTTTATCAATGAAGTTGAAAAACTGCCAAAGCCATAATATTTTAGCTTATCTGGGTAAAGATGAATCTACGCTCAAAGTTTCAACTCAATTGGCCTTTTGTATTGTCATATACCAATCTCTGAAGATGGATAAATCCTGGTTGTCCATTTTTTCTCTCTCCTCGGCAGTGCCACTGTCATTTACTCCTTTTGCATTTGCACTTGAAAATCCTTACTATTCCTCTTTTATTGATAAGCAATATCTCCTCATCTTCCACTACTTCCAACTCTGAGAATGCAACACGTCCCTCCTCGGATGAAGAAGACAAAACAAGCTTCAATGACATGCTGGTGCGTATCATTTTTGTCAGAAATAGAGAAGGAATCAAACTAATTGCATCATATGTCAATGCATTGTCAAGAAACACAACAACACATTTTTTTATAAATTCATTCACTAAAATGCTGACGCAAGTCAATGACGAGCTAAAGGAATAATGTGTCCTTGCGGATTTAGGAGCCATGTTACACATTTTCTTTGTTTTCCACCAATCAGATGTTGCCACGTACGTATGCCATCTTTATTGACTTTCTATTTTTGAAAAACAGTTATATAATTAAATGCCTTCTTTTATTTTATTTTTTCACATCACCAGTTGATTTTTAAAAAGTGAATAGGTGTCAGCCAATGATCGTCCATTAAGGCATCATGATTGATCAATGATTAACCACAGTAATCATTGACAAAAATATGACTGGTCGATAGTCTATCAAATCGAACAGCTACATGTAATAATGTGGGAAAATAAATTTAATGATTAATTAATCATGATAAAATAAATATTAAGTCATAAACATAAAAAATACGTATGCCAACCTGAAGAATTAATATCTTCCAGAATATAACGTCCAAAATTTTATATTAAAAAATTCTCAACTCAGAGAAATATTTTTTTCAGACTATGATGTTGTGAAGTTCCATAAAACTGCCAAAACATATGAAAATTAATCATTTTGAGCTTGATAACATGCGTTTATAATTATTTTAATGCGCATGCAAATCGCATAGAGTTAACCTAACTATTCATGTGTTATCATCTATGAGAAGTTTTAATTGATGGAAAATATTTGTCAATGTGTTGAAAAGTAAATAAAATAAATAAATCTAAAAAAATAATGACCTAAGATGTTTCAATTGTTCATGAGATGGAAAAATAATAGCGACATAAAAAAACATAGATCTTAAAGAAAACCCTATATGTGAAAAAATCAATAACTCAAGGCTAGATTTCATTATTGATAACAAATAACATACCATTTTAATCAAATATATATATGGATGTCAGATTTCCAACAAATATATAAAAAATATGCTTTGACATATATTTTTCACAAAGTCCAGAATCTTGAAGTATATAAACATATAGAGGAATAGTATGATACAAATAGGTGGAGGCAATAACATGCTAATTAATAGATTGATATCATTAATTTACCATTTGTATTTTCAACAAAACTGTTACATTATGCATGTTACCAAGCTTAAATGTTTAAACCTAATTTTATAATTATACTCTGATTTTTATAGATTTTATATTATTTTAATGTGATTTCTGAGCATCATATTCATCAAGAAAATAATTTTATAAGACAATATTATTTAAGAATAAGATCACATTATATTCTGAGAAATATTATTTTTCACATGCTTTATCACATTAGTTCAGCAATTGTGATTTAAAATATAATGTAGAATTTTTTGAGGTATTTTGACTTTGCCTTATTTTGTCATGTTTCATAATCTTACTAATGGGGATTGTGACTAATCATTGGCCCCAGCCAATCCACTGCTCTGATCAAGGATTAGACTTCCAATCATTACAAAAGATATCACTATGACATCATAAATTGTGATGTCATAATGGCCAGTCATTAGCAGACATTTTCTTTTTTTTATTCCATAGTAAAACATGTCCCAATTAAAAACACAGGATTAAAATAATAATAAATGTGATATCAAAGAAGGACATGTTCCAGAACACAAAAAATAATTTATTAAAATATCAATTAGTGTGTCACTTAGTAATCTAGCAGGGCATAAGAATTGATTTGATTTTCTGGAAGAGAAAACAATGTGGCTAACAAAACATATTTTTGGAATGATTGAAGGATGTACTTATCATTATAGGACAGATAGAAAGTCATGATTAAAAAATATGTAAAAACATTTTAAAATATTCAGAAAAAATCAAAATGAGACATCAAATTAAATATTGAATGAGTAGATTGACAGGGAGAGAGAAAATTCAATGGCTGCGAATGAATAAAATTTGGTCACGATACATAATGCTCCAAAAGGCATGTGGGTAGCTTTGTATCTTTTTCTCTGTCTCTGTCTCTCTCTATCCACATTCTTTGATTTATAAATATGCGCCCCTCTATCCATTGAAAAAGTATCTTGTAGTTGGTCTTAATTTAGAAGGATGAGTGAAAGAAGGTAATTTTGATATCCATCAAGTGTTCTTTGGTCCATTAATTGATTGGAGTTACAAAGGCAAAAGATAAGAGGAGGGGCTCCCTCCGTAGACATCCATCCATCGTCACCCATCTACATCCACCCACCCACACTCCTCTACATCCATCCATTCCTATCCTTTTCACTCAACATCATCATTCATCATGCCTAATTATATAAACATATTATCATCCATCTCATGTCACCATTATTATTCTTCTGTATAATATTTGTTAACATCCCCTAAGCGCAAATTAAAAAGGCATTAATTCCCTAATATCCCTGTGGAAATTACTATTGCACATCATTAGGTAGACATATCACTTTACGAGTCAAGGTATCATTAAATTTATTAATTCATTCAAAGACAAATGAAAAATTAACACCCTAATTTAAGTTCATCCTGAGTATCTGCAACTTGATTCTGATCATATGACCTGTATTTTTTTTGTACTTGAGAAACTATCAATGCCATAGATCACTCAGCGTGCTAGTGTTCTCACTTTTGCGCCTGAACTCCCAATGTTTTGGCCCACATGGCACTTGTAACCTCAAATTTTTCTGTCCATGTTGTACCCGCAATCAGATTCCCGCCTCTACCCCTCACAACGGCTAGTTCTCCCTCACCCATAATCTTTTAACCCCCTACTCTTAGATGGATACACTTTTAGTTAATCACTAGAGCTGTTAGCTCGTTAATTTTCTCTTTTTCAGATATATCTTAAATCAGATCAAATGATGATACAATGAAACAACTAATCAAATTGTATTATAAATTTTATTGTGATCCTTATAAGAGGCAAGCTATACTCACAAAAAAAATTATCCAAGTTTTTAAACTACTAGGATACAATTATGACTAAAAAAGTTATAATCAGAAATAATTATTCAGTCAACTTATTTTGGATAAGATCATGTCTATAACCAGCATTTTTTTAATCGTTTAAACTATTTGGCTGTTTAGTCAAGGCAATTTTTAATCGTTTCACCTGTAAAGTAATTATCATAATACCATGATCTTTTAAGAGATTTCACAATTCAAAATTTAGAATTTCTTGTCCAAAATCACAATTATAATTCTATCAATGCATCACAAAAAAGTCAGAGAATAAAGTGATAATAAAATTTCATATTGATAAGTGTGCATCAAATTTAATGTTTTATTTGCCATTTCAATTAATGCTTGATTCTTATGTTCAGCAACTCCATTGTGATGTGGAGTCCTAGATGCCGATAACTGGTGAATAATACTATATTCATCACACAATTCATTAAACGTGAAATTTTGAATTCTTTTCCATGATAACTTTGTACTCTTTTTGTTTTAGTGGCTATATTGTTTGAATTCTCGTTCAAAAAACTATTAAACACATCAAATATTTAAAATTTAAACTCAAGAAAATATACCCAAGCAAATATATAAACAATTATCAACAAGATAAATTTCCACCTAAGCTAGTTGTTTAATTTGGACCAAATAAGTCCATGTTAAATAATCATAAGGATGAGATGTAGAACATAAATTTCCACCTGAGATGTAGAACTTTATAATTATTTAACCTTAACTTTTTCATGTAATAAATATTTCACAAAAAATCATTTTTTCCATAAATTTTAAGGTAAATCCTTTTACAAGATTATCTTCCTCTGAAACCATTAAATATTTGTTGCTCAAAATGACAGAGTCGTTTGTGTAGCAATTTACTATCATTTTTATTGTAAATAGCTACTAAGAAAAATTTTAACAGCCGAAAGTCATCTAGCTCAATTAAACAAATGTTCTTTTTCTTTACCCTGGCAAGTATGAGTTTAGTAGAAAAGTCATCATATATCTTGCTCCCATTATTCGAAATTAAACAGTCAATTTATCATCACAAAATTGACTAATAATAATAAAATTATGATGAATGCCTTCAAAAAAATATTATTTAAAGAAGTCTCATTATTGACCTTGCTTTTTTTCCAATCACTTGAATTTTTTGTTTATTACTATCATCGAATGTTACTGTGCCTATCTCTGTCCTATAAAATTTATCTAATTTGTGTTTTATCCCACGTCACAGGCCCTGAAAATACATTTTCAAGGTACCATATATCTTTTGATATTCATTTTTGAGAAACAGGTAGTTTATTTTGTATATATTTGTATCTACCCACCTATAAACTACTCTTGGTTTTACAGAAGCAAAGTCATACCATGTGAACTAGGCCTTTCATTCATTCCATATTCATGGAGTGAAGACTGGTCCATGAGTACTAGTCTAGTTGTCTCCACAAGGATGGATCATAAGGATTTATCTATCTCTCGATAGTGATTTGGGTGGAATGAGAAGGGATACATATAAAGTAAGAGATAGTGCTGTGATGGAAATGATGAGACGAGATGATAGATACTAGGTATTTAAGGAAAAAATGATAATCAATAGGAGAAGTAGGCATGATGATATGACTTGAGTGAATGGAAATGAGGGGCTAAGATAGGCTAAAACATAAAGGAAAAATGGTGGATGCAGGAGATGAGTGAGAACAAAGATAGAGGAAGATAGTGGTTTAGGCTTTACATTTTAAATGGAGGAGAGAACATGGGATGGGATCATAAAGATGTAGATAATGATGGTGATGATGATAAGGTAAGAAACACGAGATGAAAAAAATGAAAGTAATGAGAGAGTAGATAGAGGGAGGTAGGTGAAGAGGTGATATATGTTATGGTAAGTGAAGGTGATAGGGATGAGAAGGTGATCAAATGGATGATTTGGTTTTTATATTTTAGATGAGAATATCATAGGGGATATAGTAGAGATGATTTGAGGTGTATCATGATGATGGGTGATTGTAAATTTTTATGGAGAATAGGAAGTGGGCATGGATCTAGTTAATTGACGTGATGGAGATAAATCCACATAAGGCAATTTACTAACCTTAAATCCCTATGTTCCACCAGGATCAGGTCAATATTCCTGATGCATATCAGCCTCTCCACTTCTTTATTGATCTTCTCCAAGCACTCAAGACACCAAGAAGACATTGGTGGATCTTCAAAAACCTTACTCTCTTTCAAGTTGTCTCTCTTGGAGGAAATGTCTTCAATGATATTTTTAACACAGATCTGGGGCTCAATTTATAGGCCTCAAAATGAATAGGCGAGAGATAGACAAATCTGCCCTAAAATTTTCATCTCTATCAGCCTTTTGGATCATCATATATCAAGCCTTGAAGTTGGACGATCCCTAGTTGTTGATTTGAACTAAATATTTCTCTCTTTTTGTCCTTGTAAGTGCTGCCACATCATATTAAGTGTTTTTCTCTTTAGTTTGTCATTATATGCAATCATTAATTTAGATTTTCCCCCGTCATCCTAGATCAATGGCTCATGTAACACTATGTGACCCTTCAAGAAAAGACAAAAAGGGAATAATGGTGTATCATAATAATATAATATGGGAAAAACACGTGTGATGTGGTGCAGGGCCAGCACACACCACATCAGTGTATATTTTTTAAAAGGGCCAATTAATGATTGACACTTAAGCACCATGCGTAAACGTGGTACCATATGTCTTGTGGCACGTTAGAGAGCACCCCGATGTTTGACTAGTCAAAGGAAAAAAATAATAATAAAAGTTATTTTTATTCGTATTTCATTAGTCTCTGTAATACATTTATTGCGAATAAAATCACTCATTTTTTATCGGGCCACATCACCCTATAGTTAAAAAAATAATTAAAAAAATAAATTTTTAATGCCATTATAGTACCTTTTCAATGATTGGATAATGCCAATCATTAACATGATTCAATGATTGGTTGATGGCAATTGCTAACAAGGGTAATTTATTGGTCTCCATTCACCGAATCGCATGGTGACAAATGGCACGAAAAACATTGAGAAAACAAATATATAATAAATGCATATAAAATCACTTAAAGTTCTAAAAAAATACAAAGAAATATATTTCTGTCTTAGAAAAGTCATATATTCATGAATATAATGTCGAAAATTCAGGAAAAATCATATTCATACTCAAAAAATAATTCATAAAAATCCCTAAAATACTTACAGTTTACCAAATTGAAAAGATTTTTATAAAACTGGATCTAATCATTTTAGTCTTGATAACACACATTTATAACCAATTTGATGCAAATAAATATGTAAATATCATCATATTAACCTACTAAGAATGTGTGTTATCACCGTTTTATCAAACTGGAAGTAGGAAATACAAAACTATAAGTTTTTTTCATTGTTGTGGATCATCTAATGTAAGGCCCCAAAGAATGTGAAATTCTAAAGCGGAAGCCTGCCTGGCATTTGTGGAGGGTGCGTGGACAGTTTGCCAAGGACTTTCATTGTTGTGTATTCTTAGACTCGAGATGAGAGAAGCCGAGTCTGTTGTGTAATCACAACACACGCAATGGCTGGTGATGCCCATCCCTAATATTTAAGGCAAACATCTACATGGAGCTCATGCCCACCGAAGCACAAGTGTCACAATGCAGGGGGAGGTTGGGTACGGGCTGTTGTTGCTGGCCTCATGGCCCATGAGTACTACCCACATGAGGGTGGGGCTGGACTTTGTCAGTGCTATCGTGCACAAGCGCCACAATAGATGAAGCCCTGTCACACTGAAGTCCTGAGACAGATGTGGGGCAAGTGGTGTATCCTTGCATGTGGTGTTGCGATGAACATGTACCTAGGCTTGGGGCCCGAAGCACAATGGCACCAACAATGACCAAAATGTTAGAGGTGTCAATGTGGGTATTGAGGCGCACATGGAGATGGAAAGCAAAATTTAGGGCATCTGGTATGGTTGACCAGCAGGTGCGCCGTGGGCCACAACCCAGGGGAGGTTGCACCTGGCCTGTGGTCACGCGTGGAGCTGCAATGCTTGCAAATGTGTACGTGCATCACTTGGGGCCCAAGGTGCTGGAGCGCTGCTATCCAACAATGTGGGTGTGCCCTGTCTCTACATTCCTATATGATAATCTCAAAATTCAGGTTTCAATTCATCATTGGTAATTGACGTTATTCAAATATAAATACCAGTACTTAGTAATTTTTATCTAGAGATAAATATGGATTGTCTCCACAGGGAATGATGATTAAAGACTTAATATTCTTACTATGGTGATTACAGAGGTGAGAAAAGATAATTCTTAGTATGAAGTCAATTGATGAGAAAATGCTAGGCGAGTTAGTGATAATTTAAATATGAAACAAAAAAACAAAAATGGCAAGAGGTGTGACGTGAGTAGGGTATAGAACGAGTCACATACAATAATAAGAGAATAAATGATAGGTAGGATGATAGTTAAATGAGATTATGTGGACTTATGGAGGTGATGTGACAATGAGATGTGATCATGGAATCAAATTTTGCTATCAATGATGTCTAGAAAGAGCAATGTAGGGCGAAGACACTTGCCATAGATCCTTATGTTATGCTAGGATCACAGCTAGTTGTGAGTGTCGGTAAGCTCCCCCTCTTCTCTAATGCTTCTTCCCACACAACCAAGGCACCAATAACACTCTTCATGGGTCTCAAAAACTCACTTTCTTTCAATCAGCCCACATGAAATGGAAGAAATTTTAAGGATGATTTGAAAGTGGTATAATAGACCCAAAATGTGTCATGTAATCATACGCATTTTAAAGTCATTTCGGGATCATTTCATGTGTATTATCTCCAATTTACAAGAATTTTACATGTCATGCACAAAATAGAGCAAATGATGAATCAATGCATTTTAATGTTATTTTTATACAGGTTTTACATACTCAATAATTTTGTAGTAAAAATATGAAGACATTGTAATTTTTAATGCTCTATCTAGTATGTCAGTTAATATTTTTTCCGCATGGAAGAAGTTAAAGTTCAAGAAAGAAATAGAGGGAATGGAATGAAGAGGAAATACAAAATTTTATACAATTTTTTTTTTCGGCCGGCTAAGGAGCCGACGAGGCACATTAGTGGCCAAGCCAGACACAAGTAGGCGAGGGTGAGGGCTCGAGCCCAATCACAGCAGCCAAGGGGTAGTGCCCGGCAGACAAGCCCAGCCGGCCATAGGGAACACAAAGCCCATACAGGCCCACAGAGAGGTATCATGTGCCTGGTACAAAGGGGAGGTTTGGCATTTCAATTCGTTAGACAATACATGCCGACATTTATATAGCACCACATTGTTTAGAAAGTCTTCATTTGGGATTTAGAATCCACTATGTCTTTTATTGTCGCAGCGGGCTGGGACACAGATGGGAAAGAATGTGATCGCAACCGAACTAGACACAATCTTCAGAAAACAAGAATAAATTGAGATCAAGCCTCGAGCCAACCCAACCAAAAGCCCGTGTCTTTTTGGGCTTGCTCTAAATAGGGTGATATGATCTCGGCTGTCCAATCCTCTTAAAGAAGAACGCACGGTGAGATATATCTCATCCTATTAAATCTATTTATATTTATTTTTTAGGCTTTCCTATTGGGTGGCGAGGACGACGTGGATGCGAGACCCCTCACATGACCAATTAGAAGAGTGGATTTCTAACTGGGTGGCTGATGGCGTAGATGATGGGGCGTGCTGACATGGTGGATGTGGGTACAAATCTGGGTTGATGGCTGCGATTTAATCGCAACCATTGGTCCAAGATGATGCCTATCGAACGGCCAGAGGCAGTTCTGTCCAATACCGCACTTGGTTGTCAACGACGCCAGCCAGATGGCAATTGTTGGCCGATGTGGGGGACCGCCAGGCCATCCAATGGCTTGGGAGGAGCCCGAGGGCCCTCCCCCTCCATCGGATGGCCTAGGAGACCCGTTCCAAGCCATTAAAGGGGGTCTAAAGGTGCTCCTTTTAATGATCTTCAGACTGATATCCGAGAGCAGCGGGGGACCCGTCTGGCGGTAGTGAGAGCGGCAGGAGGGTCATGACAACCTCTTGCTTGTTGGACAAGCTCTAGGAGGTGCCTAAAGATGTCAGAACATCCTTGGATTTGCACCCTGACAGAGGATAAGAACGAGGGAACCCGTAAACCAATGCTATGCGGTGGCGACCAGCGCCACCACTCTTATCTTTGAATCAAGGCGATTCAGACACGTTGACGAAGCTCTGCAGTTGATTCATACTCTAAATTATTATTTTGAGTTAAATCTAGTTAGAAATTGAATTTTAGTTCAAATTTGGTACCACAATTTTTTTGGGGCATTTCATCTCAAACATCTCATGTGTTCAATCACTATATCTCGATTTATATAAGTTTCTCCCTCTCAACCTTATAAAAAATATAAATATATAATATATCTTACCTGACTTCTATCAGGCATTCTGTCGAATACCTCACGCGTGTTAGACAGAAATACCCCTTATCTTTGATTTTCTACTATTAAAGACCAATATAAACTCTATAAAAAACATATAAAACTTATTTAAGTCATAAATCTCTCTTAGTTTGACATCCTTTCGAGCATATGATCGAACACCTAAGGTGTTTGACTTAATCAGGCCTTTCAACTTTAGAAATTGAACATATATATAATCTTATAAAACATATAAAGATACTCATATTAATTCTATAATAAATATTTCACCGATATAAGTGGTATCCTATAAGTATAGGCGATCTTATATTAATATAATTACCTATTAATTACTATTACTACCTATATATTCCTTCTTAATATTTCTCTATACCTAGACAATCACTTACTTAGTATATTATAATTAGATAATAACCTACTCTCTCTCCCTAGCTATCAACTTCTACTCTTCTTCTTCCATCTTATCACTAATTACTCTTATTAAGTACTCTATACTTTTTCACTAATTATATTTCTGTCATCTTAAATATAATATCTAATATATTAATTATTTATTATTCTTAGTACCTATAAAATACATGTACATATAATATCAGATATTCTCTTCTCTAGTTATCTTTTTAAACTAATATTCCCTCTACTTATTTATCACTTAATTCTTCTTATATTCATTGTCTTCAGTATTATTATTTCATCTTAATAACTAACAACTCGCTTATGGAAACATACCTAAAGGCCAGTCCCTGTGTAAACTACCTTACTCTAACTATAGATTTGGGTAAGTTTATATTTTTTATCAAATTAATTTGATAGTAGGCAAATTAAATTTACGACGACATTTAAAAATCTATAGTTAGAGTAAATGCCTCTATTTATAGATCATAGGGCAGGAGGGAAAGATGAGGGGGGATGAAGAAACCTTGAAATTTTCAGCTCAATCAGATCTATGGATCATCATATATCTCGATTTGAATTTGGAGTAATCCTCACACATGAGTTTTTCTGTCTCCTGGTCATTGGTGGTGATACTTCCTCTTTTTCTGTTTGGGTTGAGATGACAAATCTTCAAATATTCCACATCGCCTCATCTTCCGCGTTTGCGCACTTCAAATTTGCCGCGTGTACCTGCAGGGGAAACGGACAAAAATGATATTCATTATTTCCTTATCGCTTGAAGTAGCAGTGGATTGCTACGCGCCACAACAGGGAATATTCTCCTTTGTTTTTTTTCTATTTTAGTGACAGGTGTGCTAACGCGTGTCATTCATGTCACGAAGAAACAAGATGCTATAATCCCTTTCTGTGACGGCAGGTGTTTATGCGTGCTACGTCATCCTTTTTCTGCATTTTTAATCAACTACGGGGGTACACGTGTTGCCACGTGTACCACCACAATTGTTGAATTGCTTTTTGCCCCCTTTTAATTATGTTTCTCTCTCAATTCTCGATCACATTTATTCTGATTTAAATCCCTTCTTTTTACATTGGTTCATGTCTCGTGTGATAAAAGTGTGTTAGTATGTCAGCTGATGATTTGTGCATTATGGCATCACGAATTGGGATGCTATAATTAGGTCTTTCAATGATTAGTGGAGCTAATCATTGCAGAAGTGTGTGATAGGTCGCCATTCGATGAATCGATAGTGACACTTGACAGTGCAATTTAAATCCAAAAAAGGATTAATAAATTATTATAATGTAAGTTCTAAGTTATAAAAATATAATAAACATATTTTGACCTAGAAATTTCATATCTCTCATAATATAAGTCCAAATAATTCATAAAAAATATGTTCTGAATCGTAAACTTAAGTTATTTCAGGATACAATGTTGAAAAACCTTTAAAATTCAATTAAACCCACAAAAAACAGCATATCAACAGAAAAATAGATTTAATCCTCTTAAGCTTGATACACACATATTTAATTATTTTAATGCATAAAAATATGTAAATATCACAGAATTAAACAAATAATTTGTGTGTTATTGCTATATAGAACTCGTGCCCCTAATGGCTACATCAGCCGATGCATCTTTACGCATGTAGTAATTAAACGCCACGGTTTTCTGCTAAGGGCCTAGCCCAACCTCCCTCAAAACCCCAAACCTATCTCAGGCATCCCCAAGAGACTTACACTGCAAGAGAGGAGGCTACTTAATGCTCCTGCCTAAGCATGAAAGTCATCGTACGCTCAATCGGAGAATTTTTCTTAGTTGCAGATTTGACTTCGTGACATCCATGGAGAGTTTGATGAAGAGTGCCCAATCTTGATTGAGAAAATTTTTGAGTAATGATGTATCATGAGATGCAACAGGTCGTGAGGAAATGAGAATAGCTCATGAGAGAACAAGAACAATTTGTTAGAGAATAAAACAATATATCACAAGAGAACTGAGAACTACCAAAGAGATAATAAGAAAAGACTGTGTGAGAAAAGATAAAAGTTTAAGAGAGATCAAGAAATTATTTTGAGGAAATAAGAATGGTTTGAGAATGGCTAGGAAAAATTTGTGAGAGAAACGAGAACAGTTTGAGAGAGATCAAGAAAATCTTGTGAAATAAATGAGAACAGTTTGAGAGAGATCAATAAATGACTATGATAGAAATGAGTACAGTTCAAGATATATCATTAAAATATCATGAACTCCAGCAGGTCATAAATAAGAAAATGTACATCGTGAAGTTCCGCAGGTCATGAACACAAAAAAGACGTTAGGAAGAAAAAACTTGCAGGTCATCAACCACAGGATATAATGAACAAGAGGATGAGTAATTAACCTTTTGAGAGAGAATGTCCCAGCATGAAAAGTTGCCAGAGAGAAAAAATTGTTACATATCACATCGTATACATTAATATGATTTCTTTTAAATATGCCTTATCACATATTGGGACATTTTTTAATATTAAGCTTTAAGGCATTTTAGCACAATGCTTTCATGTGTGTTTTGATGAATGTTCAAAGTAATGCATGCCTCAAAAAGTTGTGATCAACACATAATAGATCCTCAGTCGACTAATTGACTGATTGTAAGTGAAAATAAAATAGCTGCCTTAGTTATATTAAAAGACAGTTTGACCATGCGGTGAACAAGTCAAATCATATATTTAGGGCTTGTATTTTATTTAACATGAAGATAAACAAATTTTATAACACTGTTCAAATATTTTTCTAAATTTGACTCCATTTAATTTGTTTAATAACTTATTTAAATTCCTAATTACTACCTTAGAGTATTCAAGGCTCAATCTACTGATGTTTTAATGAAAACTAATTACATGAAGATATTACTATCAAATAATAAAATCTTGATTAAAATGATGTCGCAAACATCCCTAAAAGTTTAAGATTATTTTAAAGTTGAAAGCCTTGGTATAACGGTTAGTTTATGCTCTTGACTCTTGAAAGGTTTTTGAACTTATGGAAAAATTGTAACTATAAAAATTCAAAATTAAAATGATTATTATTTTATATTACTTAGTCATTATCAATACATATGAATGTTGGACATCTTAAAAATTACCATCATGTCCTTACAGATTTCTAAGTCCATGTATACAGTTTTGAGCACTAATTTCAAACTCCCTTTTCCTTGCCCTTTGAAAATCACAGTCCAAAAGCTAGAGATATCTCTCAATCCTTGGAGAAATTTTCAAGCCATTTTTAGCATTCTTTAAAGAGTTCATTTTTGCTAACATTGATCCAAATCCATAGAACATGTAATCGTGGTTTTTTGTGCAAGGTGTTTCAAGATTCAAAGGAAAGAAGACTGGCCTCCAAACTTTTCCCATTCTCAACCTTGTGATAAGTTTACAATTTTTAGTATCGCTTTCATAATGGTTTTGAGATTTTTTCAACATATGAATAGTTTCTAACGTCCATAAAAAACAAAGAACTTCGAATCACATTATTCAGTTGAGTTTTGAAATAGTTACAGGGGTTCAATGTTGGACACGAAGGAATCGAGCGGTAAACTAAGAATGTAGAAAGATTGATCTCTGGAGATTTATCTTATTTGATTTTGAACACTTTGTATGAGATAGGTTGTGCAAAATTGTGTTACAAAATCGTTTCAGGTGGAATCATTGCATTTGGAGATGGAATGAAAAAGATATTTGAGTTTAAAGCACCAAAGATCAAACACGAATAAGAAATTTCATTCAAAGAAAAACATGGAGGAGAAGAGGACTGAAGAAAGAATCATTATTATTTTATCGTTATTATTTTACTTAGTAAATTACCATCCAATTTTAAACTCAAATTCTTTAACAAGCCTTAAAAAACTTATTGTCACCTTTATCAACATGTATCTTTTTCTTGATGATGTCTCCTCAAAATTTCATTTAAAAAACTACTAAGATACCTTTCTCAAATTTTAAGACAAAGACAATAAGTGTACTTGTGATGCTAAAAATAATCCATAAAATGAACCAAATAATATCATAAAAATTAATTAAAAATATTCTCAACACAATCATTATTATGGAATTGTTTTCAAATAAATTTCATTCACTCAATTATTTTGTTTTATGTGAAACTATAATCACTCCAACAATATGAAGTGAATTTGACGAACTATCATTTTTCGTGAGTGGATAAAATTAACTTGAGACAACTTTCTCCACATGAATGTTATTATTCCCTATACCATAAGTAATTTTAGGCAAGAAAACTTGATTTCATAATTAAAAGGACAATCGAAACCTCAGTCTATTTTAAATAATTCCATGTTGACAAAGCTTTAAAAACATTATATATTTTCTGGGATATTGATTTCTTGATAAGATAAAAGGAAATCATTTTTTCATACAAACATTCTTTAACATTTCTGTATCTAAAATTTGATAAATTATTTTGGTTATTATCCTGGTTTTAAGTTTCAAAATATATATTTATGTTACATATTAGAAATATATTTTTTATGCCATTATGGTTATTTTTTGCATACCTATTTATATAGTGTAATGATATATTGAGTCTTTTTTTTAAAAAGCCCTGTTATTTTCAAAGGAGAAAAAAGTTTTCTATTGATAAAATAAATAATACTATAAATATAGTTGAAAATTATATTAAACTCTTATTTGACTATTTATGTCCATGAATGCTTATATTATTTCACATGCACTCAGATATTATAAATTAAAAATATATGAGTGAGAGATCAACTGATTTTTTTCTCTCATGTATGCTCTCTCTCTCATCTTAAGAATGTTTTCCTCTTATTAATAGTTAATTTTTAAAACTTTCTAAAAGAGAGAGATTCACTGAAACCCCTTTCAAATAACTCATGCTTTTGGTATTATGTGTAAAGATGGAGGACATAAAAATATGTACATAAAATAGAACTATCTACTCTTGATTATCTGATGAGGATGATTTATCCGCTAAGCATTTTTATGAAGACACTGAGAAGAGATAGATGGTTCTCTATAGGAAACGATTCACTAAATTTCTCTTAATAAATCCTTAGATGATTTGACACTTAACTTTCAACCACATAAATTCATTTCATGGTTGTGAATGTGATCCGTAGACCTGTGAGACCAATGACATCTTGTGGTTGGACGATTGTGCTTTAACTACAACTTATGAGTCCCTAATCATGTGATCCTAAACAGTCTTAACTCATACACAATAATAAGTTCATAAAGGTGATTTTATGATTAACATGGGATCTTTTGCCCTTGATATAGGAGGAGATAAACTCATAATTTGATGAAATCCTTGGCCAAATATTAGAAATAATATAAAATTGGTATCTCTTATGGCATGGCCAAGCAAAGGATGGCCTTTAAGGAGTTGTAATTGACCATGCTCTAAATCATTCTAATATTGTTTTATGAATGAGGGATTATGTATACACAGTAATTGATGGCTAACAGTTTTCATGCCAGAGCTTGTAACCTCCTTTAAGTGTTTTGGCATGTAAGTTGTATCATGTATTAGATGTGGACTTGATATATTGGCTACTTGACCTGTCAATTGGGTTAATAAGATCTATGATTAATTCATTAATTAGGAGATCCACTAAGATTTAATGCATTAAAAAATTCATGAAATAGACTCCATGGGGTTAGAAGGCCAAATAAATAAATCTCATTGAAATTTGGAAGATATAAATTATAGTTAGTTGTGAAAGGACACTAAACCGAAGGTGAAACTCACCCCTTACCTTCATGTCCTTTCCTTGACTTGCCTACCCTCTTGATATGAATAGTGAGAAAATCCTTTTGGATATCCAGAAGTGTTAATTTATAAGAAGATAAAAAAATCTCAAGTCCCAAGGACCCTATGGAATCGTGTTTGACTTCTTGGTATGAGATATAGTCATCAGACAGTTTTCAAAGGTTTGATTCAATTTCACTTTTATTTAACTTCACAATTATTCTCAAGGGTTTCAATTGTTACATCACCCAATATCTCAAATGAATTAAAGGGAGACACATGGTGAACTTAACTTTCCTATAATGTACCACTTAGGGCATGGCACCATGTGTCTCTCTTGTATGTGGAATTGGTGGAACAAGAAATGTAGTGGTAGAAGGGATGTGTTGGTGAATGGCACATGCTGGAAGAATACTCTGTTGACAAGTGGAGATGACATATGGATGACACAAAATGGAGAAAATGTTTGTATGCTCAGTGCATATTGATGTAAATGGAGGTTTTCGGATGAAGCCAGGTTCACCATTGGTGATCAGGTAAGCACACTCTTTTGTGGATGCTTATAGGTCATTAGATAATTACAAATGGGCGTTATGGTTATTAATAAAGGGTTTTAACAAATCTCTCTCCATATTCTGTATTTTTAGTGATGACTCTTGTCATCAAATCTCCATAAATTTGATGCTTTGGGGTAAAATCCCCACGTTTTATTATCCTCTTGCCGATGAAATATACATTTTGCTATGTCATATTATCATTTGAGAAAGGTGGATTGGATCTTTTTCGGAGTGGTTTTATGAGAGGATAATTTTTTTTAATATAAATTATATTAAACAACTGAAAAGAAGGGGGGGGGGGTTGGGGGAAATTTCTAACATAGAATTCTGTGTATCTCTTCATTTCTTCTTCCATATCAATAACAATAAATAGAATTTAAAAAGGTTCGACCTGAAATTCCGAAGGCGCGAGAGCGGGAGCGACGAAGGGTCAAGATGTTTAATGGGCATAAAAGAATACAATGAGAATAAAAAAATATTTACGAATGATTTATTCCCGCCTATCATATTATCATACATTGATCAATGTATCTTATCGTATTTACTTACAATTGAATTGAACTCAGTCAATATTCATACATAACTACCTTCTAGAAAGGGACCCACCAATATGCTATAAACTTGAATTGTATTTCCACCTTGACGACTTCTCTTATCCATGATCAATACCACCTCAACTGCGTTTCATTTACGTCAACAATGAATAAACACGGTCTATACTCTTATTTAAAGTATAAGAAAGGTGAGAGGGATCCAATGAAGATGGGTTCTAATTTTGACAGGCGTTTATTATTGACTCCCAGTCCAGGTCCCGTGCCTCTTAAAACATTACAAGTGACAACTCCATTTGGAAGATTTGAAATAACAGAAATCATATGACAAAGAATCCACTTAGTCTTTGAATAAATCCATTTGACCCTTCGACATGGAGGGTGCCAGAATATGGCCCAAAAGCCATCAAATTAAAAGTTCCCAATGTGGAAACACAATGGACCCCCATATATTCAGATATCTCACCTAATGAGTCTATGAACACTTGGAAATCATCATGTTCTCATCTGGGAACTCCTAATAAAATCATTTTTTGGCTTTTATTTTTCATTTTCTGTCATCATACCCTACATCAGTGTCCTATTAAATCTCTCATGTCACTTATTATGAGTAAAAATATTATATCTTTGATGACGCAAGGTGAAATAACATTAAATACTAATTCATGACATTACTATTTATTCAGCCATGCCTACATGTATAGTGTTTCTGTTTTAAAATAGAAACTTTTCTTCTCTGACCGATTTATGCATTCAATGAAAAACTAATAAAATGTTGTGTATCCGGGTGCGTGTTCTTAAGCTTAGTATGTTTTGGTGATTTGAATCATTGTAAACATGAAACTATCATTATAACTATTTCTATCTCTCTATCCTCTATCATTCAACTTTTTTTTTCTTGTTGTGTCATGGCAAGCGCAAAATAAGCCTTTTAATAATCCTTTCAAGCTAATCTGATGGCTCACAGGGTTTTTATCTTCCCTCCTGTTTCTTTCTCCTTTAATATTTCTTTATTATTTATTTCTTCCGACTCCAGATTCATCCAGAACCCTGGCTTCCAAAGCAAGATTCATCACTTTAAATTCGTTTCCCATTCATCCTGAGATGTTTTTTATACCATATATTTTTGGTCATCGAGTCTTGATAGCTCGGATATCTAGTAAAAAAAATAGTTTCTCAATCCGATTATGAATCACATTCATTGAACCAAAAAACTTACACCAAACTCAACTCGATCATTCTCTCAGTTTTTTTTCTTTTTCTTCTTTTGGAATTTCCTGATGATGCATATGCCTCTTTACCTGTTTATACATTATACATTTGATCTTTGAAGGTCTTCTGTGCCGTGTCTTGACCAAATTCCCTATGGAATTTGGAAATTTAGAGTCAAGAAGAGGCTCCTTGTAGATCCGTCAGGTAGACCATTAGTTGTACAAGAAGTTAAAGTCTAGGCCCGTTGCGTCACTATCTTCTCGAGTATGCCTTAGCATCCCAGTTTTATAGATTAGGTGATTGTCGGATGCAACTGAATTTCGTAATTTTTTTCTCTTACTTTTTCCTCATTTAATGCATATCTAGTATAGCGCAAGTAAGAGCCGATTCCAGAGGGAACTAATATGAAACAGTTTGATCTCAGGCAGGAAAGGAGGAAAGAAGTGTGGTGAACATGGATGGAAAGATTGAGGAGGATGATTGAGAGAAAATCGCAGGAGTAACGAGAATAATGCAAAGGGAACCCACCAACGAAAGAGAAAAAGAGTCAGTTCAATCTTGGTCTTCCACGTCCATCTTTTCTCGGCTTCATCGTTCACCTGTGCTCATCATCGTCTTCCGCGTCCGAGTAGCGTTGCTTCTGCCGACGAACGGTCAATTCCGCAGAAGAAATGAACGATTGAGGCTAAGCAATCTCGGCCACGTTTCATTTTTGTCGTCAGGCCCCGACTCAGCCGAAGCAGGAGCAATAAGCACGTTGCTCGTGTCATCCCCTTCGTTAAAATCGTACAGATCCGAAGTTCCCAAGTCGGCATAATCGGACGAAACATGAAAAATAAGATAACCAAACACGTCACTTGTCACCATATTCAATTCCGGCCGTGATGTGCTCTCTCTCTCTCCCTCGCTCTCTCTTTCTCTTTGTGTCGATATCTCTCTCTGTCTCTCTCTCTTTCTCTCTGTCTCTGTCTCTCTCTCTCTCTCTTTCTCCGTCTCTCTATATCAATCTATCTATTTATCGAGATATCATATCTCTACGTCCTTGTCTCTTTCCGAGTGATTCACTCTCTTTGTACATATAAATAGTGAGGAGAAGAGACGAGAAAATAAAGGAAGAGTAGGAAGAAGAATGGGAAGAGGAGGAGAAGGGCCCGCAGAGCTGGCGCAGGCGGCGGCGAGAACATTAGACGTAGCGGTGGTCGCGGTCCCCTTCCCGGCTCAGGGGCACCTGAACCAGATGTTGCACCTCTCGCGCCAGCTCGCGAGCCGCGGCCTGACCGTCCACTTCACCGGCTCGACCACCCACAACCGGCAAGCTCGCCTCCGCCTCAACTCCTGGGACCTCTCCGGCTATCGAAACATAGTCTTCCACGACTTACCCACTCCTCTCTTCGCCTCCCCGCCGCCCAACTCCGCCGTTAAGTTCCCCGCCCACCTCCAACCCTCCTTCGAAGCCACTTTCCAGCTCAAACGCCAGTTCAAGAGCCTCCTCCGCTCTCTCTCCTCCGCCGCCCGCCGCGTCGTAGTCATCCACGACTCGCTCATGTCCTTCGCCGGCGAAGTTGCGGTCCTTCTCCCCGACGCCGAAAGCTACGTCTTTCACAGCGTCTCCGCCTTCGCGCTTTTCCAGCATCTCAAGAGCCCCTTAGAAGGCTGCTTCACCGCGGAGTTTACCGACTTCATCCGCCGCCAGTACGGCCGAGCGCCGTCGCCGGCGGCCCGCCTGTTCAACACTTGCCGCTATCTAGAGAGCGAGTTCGTCGACAAGCTCTCCAAGGAGCCCTCTCTCGGGGAGAAGAGGTGCTTCGCTTTGGGCCCGTTAAACCCGGTGATACTTAACCAAATCCCGTCGGACCACCGCCACTGGGCTCTGCGGTGGCTGGACTTGCAGCCGGCGGGCTCCGTCGTGTTCGTTTCCTTCGGGACGACGACCACCATGGCCGCCGCCCAGATCAGGGAGATAGCTTTGGGCTTGGAGAGGTCCGAGCAGAAGTTCATCTGGGTCTTGAGAGAGGCCGATATAGGTGATATTTTCTCTGCCGAGGGAGGCGGCGGCGCCGCCTCGGGGCTACCGGAGGGGTTTGAGACTCGGGCAAAGGGTGTTATCGTTAGAGACTGGGCTCCGCAGTTGGAGATACTCGCACACAAGTCGACGGCGTTGTTTATGAGCCACTGTGGCTGGAACTCTTGCATGGAGAGTCTTACGATGGGGGTCCCTATGGCGACATGGCCGATGCACTCTGACCAGCCTAGAAACGCGGCGCTGCTCGTTGAACTCGGGGTGGGGGTGCCGGTGTGGAAATGGCAGCGGAGAGAGGAGATTGTGGAGGCGTCCGCCGTCGACGCCGCTGTCCGGAGAGTTATGGTCTCTGCGGAAGGGAGAGAGATCAGGCAACGCGCGGAGGCCGTCGGCATCGCCATCCGCTCCTCTTCCTCCGCTGCCGCTGGCTCTGAGCTCCTTTCACTTATCTCTTACATCACCCGGTGATCTGTTGCTCCACTGTAACGTAGATTATCTGTTTCTGCTGGTGGAGTACATGTTTTTTATGTTGAGTGCGCATTTCCTCGTGGACGATAGTATTTATGATTGTAGATTTTAGGTCACGTTTAATCTCCTATAAGGTGTTTCGCTGATGAGAATTTTGGGAGTGAGACATTAGGTACGGGGTTTCATGTGTAATGACGATAATAAGTCGGATTATCGATTATTGCTTGTCGTTTTATCCACAGTAAAGCAGTGAAACTTTTGATGAGTTTGGGTGTTGTGTACTCCATGATGGATCAGACGTAAGTCCATCCATATACTGAATTTATAACCCAAAACTCAGAGACAGATATTATTAACCCCAAATTATTTAATTATCATTGTACAAATGGAATTCGTAGAGATAGAGGTACGGGGCCGCTCAATCCTCTAACTCTTATCTTTCACACGTAAACGGAAGCATGAAAATTGTAATTAATCTGTGACATAAAATACTTGTTTTTCTCAAACTAAATCTTTTGATAGGGATCCAAATATTTCACTTAGATGTATATTCAGATAATGAAGGAAATGGACTAGAGTTTAATGAACGATCTCTTTGATATATCCAACTCTGGAACTCACTTTACTATCTGCCGAGAAAATAGTTTCTTGAAATGATGAAAATATATCTATGCCTTTATCTCCTGTCCCATATCCCAGATAATTAACCCTTTCCCGAATCACAATTCTCCTCCACTTTCAGTATGATGAAAAATAGCCTGAGTAGTTTTTTTCTTTACTTTAAAGAGGAAAAATTCCCAGAGGTAATGTGCGATTCCATCTTCAGCACAGCTCTACATGCTTGCTCGTCAAAATGTTAAAGACTGAATATATTGGAATGTATCTTGGGAAGGAGAAATAAATTCGAAATAACCATGGCTCCATCATCTTAACAATCCAATAAGATTTATCATAGGGCATGTTTTCGTAGCCTTGATCCATATCCAAGTCACATTGTGCTACCTGGTGATTCTTACTGTTTATCAAAGACCACCTCATTATGTGGTTTCCTGTACTTATGTTATGGTATCATAGACCCCTAGTTTGAGGTTCTCTAATTCTCTGGGGTAGGATATCCCTTAAGTAGGAGCAAGAGACTAGGTGTAACCTAAATAAATGATGTTCCTCTTGTCTACCCCTATACTTTAGTTATGATTACTTTTGAGTAGCAGATTGAAAGATAATAAATATTTAGAAAGCTTTATAACAAAGTGACTTGAAATATGTGTTCATCAGGTAACTCAGATTTTCACTGCTATTATCTCAATAAAAAATCTTACGTAGTACCTACTATCTAGTACTTTCAAACACACATGATTGATTTTCAATACTTTTTCATACCTTATTTTCCTCTGGTTTTCATTCTAATAAAATTTGACGAAATCAATGAAAATACCTCACAAAGATGAGCTGTTATAAACGACCCCCAATGTATATCACTGGTGCTCTTGTCAGTTACTTTCCATGTAAGTGCATCAGCCTGCACACTACGCATGGGTGCAGAAACATTTTATGGCATGCATGTACAATCGCTAGCCCTATTAATGGTGTGCATGGTGTGCAAGTGGCATGCATTATACTATTAGTATTTTTCTGGTGCGTGCATGGTGTGTGTGCTGATAGTAATGTTTTCATGTGCACTTCTATTATCCCTTGTGCCGCCATGCATATGGGAATATGTCTGGTTCAGGTCCACCATGTTCAATATTAATAGCATGTGAGATTTCGTGAGTGATAATTATATAAGGATGTAGGAATGTGACACATCCGTACCAGGTATGCTAATATATTTGTTAAAAAATCAGTAAATTATTATTAATAAATTGAAATTGAAGTCTGAAAAACATCCTCTCAAAATTTTAATTAACTGAAGTGTATCATGTATTGCATAATTTGTATTGCTTTGGAAAGTATTTGGCTAACTCTACTTTTCTTCTATCGGTCAAGTAGGTGCCCACTGATATTTTATTGGTTTTATTTAGTGCGAGGACATAGGCAAATTTTTAGGAATATTTTAGGATTTTTTCAAGAATAAAAGAGAACCCAAAATCTTTAATGGTCTGATTATGATGTCTAGATGAAATGCAGCAAAGATTTAGCTCCATGAATGGCAGAAAACCCAATTCAAACTCCAACTGCACCAGATATTATGGATCGGCCCCTCTACTCAAATATGGTGCCTTAAATTCCATACTCTAAGGAGATTGATGGATGAGGTTAATACCGTGCACTCACGTCAAATCATGAACAACCATTCAAAGGGTGCCAGATCTACGAGTAAAGGAGTGTGAAATAATCTAATGTATGTTTCATTCCCTGTATTTTGTAGCTTTTTTCCCGAATTTCTCCCTAGATGTGGCTATCTGAATGAAAAATGATGTCCATGAATGATTTATTGTCCACTGGGAATAAGAGAAGAGGCCGATCAATCAGTTCTGAGGTACAACATCCCTCGGATTAGGATGAATATGAATATATATATATATATATATATATATATATATATATATATATATATATATATATATATATATATATATTGTTAAGTCTCTCGAAACCCAACAAACTCGAATCAACTTCCAAGTAGTTCTCAACAGAAACCAGCAGAGGTCCGGTACAGAAAGGGAGAAGAGAAGGCAGCAGGGGAGAGAGGTGGCAAGATGTGCGCTGAGGTACGCGGCTCCCTGGGTCCGTCAGGAGGCGCGGAGCTAGGTGAGGTATCGCACTGGAAGAGACCAGGAAGAAGGTTAGGGCAAGATGATAGGAGGTTAGGGAGAGAGAGAGAAGGAGGGAAGGAGAGAGAGAGAGCTTACGATTTGGCTTCCTCCTTCGCTTCTCAGTCCCCTCTTCCTCATGCGGGCTTACGGGAGTACCGTGACCCATACGCCTGGGGGACGGGGCTCGAGACGGCCCCCCTGTGGAGACAAAACGACCCTCCCCCGGGCCTTCTGTCTTCCGTCGACCGTAGACCCTGAGAGGGGTCTTAACATATATATATATATATATATATTGTGACATCTGCCCTTCTTGACGTCCAAACAGCTTCCTCCCCATCTTCATAGCATAACCACATCATTTTAAATCCTTAAATATGTTCTCATCTCCTACACCCTGATCAGGTCATCACCTTCCTTTTTTAATCCATATTTTTCTCATCTGAATACAAGGCCTCAAAAATTACATACATGCCTTTCCTCTTTCCGCCCAAATCAATTGTCTCCATTCTGAAATGAGAATTTCAGTGGACTGAGAAATAGTGGCTCATAGTCAAATTAGAAAACTCTGTTTTCCATTGTCCATCCTGAACCATTTCATCCTGACCTCAAACTGCATTTTCATACTTCCACATAATTTTAGAAGAATCTAGGGAATGGTTGCCTTTGATTTGAGCTCAAAATCCAAGTGGCTTGACTGTAATAATCAACAAAAAGGATAAACAATCTAAAACCTGACAGACTGGATATCGGGTTTGGTCACGCATCATTTGTGGATAAGCTCAAAATTTTTGAAGCATCTCACATTTTATAATTTAAAGGAGGACAGTTTATGTTTAGAATCTTAAGCAACAAGAAAATACACCCGCTGCCCCCACCTTCCACTCCTCTGACCGTCTATCAACCGCTGACACTCACAACCACCAGCCAATGTCTCATCTTCCCTGTCCTGTTCTTCCAGGTTGATATATGTTTATTAGTTTGCTTATATTATAAAACATTTTTAATTATCTTACGGCACATAAAAAGTTGTATCAAAATAGTTTCCTAAAATCCTTTAAAAGAATTCAATACCTCTTCTCCCGATGGGATCAACCCCTGGCCAAATTTCCAGCCGAATACCAAAAACCATTCTGCTAACTAGACACTCCTTAATTATCTTATTTAACCCTAATTTGATTTACGAATAGTTTTAATGTGTCAAGAGAATGATGAATAAAATATTCAAGCCATTTATTTGGCATTTATTTGTCGCTTATTTGATGATATATTGTTGTGCATCAGTCAAGAAGAGAATCCATTAAAACATATCAATATTTTATTTCTTTGTCACATTGTCAGAGCAGAAGAAATAAAGTGAATGATACAAATGTACAAGCACTCAAAGACTCCCCAACACCACCAAACATTCATGAGGTTTGAAGTGTCTTTGATTTGACATTATCCTATCTTCATTTCAGAAGAAATTTCATTTCTATAGCTACGCCTATAACTAATTCCATACAGAAAGAATTTTGGCAACTGAGGCAAGATAAAATCTTTACATTGTAAGGTTTTAAAAAATTATTCAATGTTGAATGTGTCACATAAATATATGATGTTGGTGTTTCACTGTCAGAATAAGGGAATCCAGTTTCATTTCAATAGAGAGAAACTCTCATATTCACAGAGAAAGTGGAAAACCTATGATATTGACTGGTATACAATTGTATGCCTCTTCAAACTTGGTAAAACGATCTAATGCAAATGGAGTTCATATTGTATACTGACCAAGGGTCTTCAAGTTTGTGAATCAGACAATAATCATATATATTGAATGTATGCAAGTTAGATTTTCTTGATGGAGAAATTCACAACTCCAATGAAGCACAAGTCTGGAAAAGTTGAGTCATGTTGCTAATGAATTGAGTCTCAAAAGGAGATGTATGAAGATGGGGATGATTTCACAAGATCTTGGGCATTATTTCATTCTAGGTCTTATTTTTTACGGGCTCACTTATGGGATAAGCTAATTAGAGAGTTGCATTTAGATGGCCCCAGTCATCTTTTTGGGTGTGGCAAGCCTTATTTATGTTGCAGGAGAACTATTATTATCCATAAATTAATAAATATGTGAATCAGCTCATCTTTAAATGCAAAATTTATCAAGCAAGCAAGTGAAAATTTCAGAACACACTGTTATACAACTGACGTCCAATCTCTGAAATCCTGTACTAAAATTTATTTATATTTTGTTCTAAGGGTTCCTCACATTGTATATGGCTCTATCACAGCGATTTTTTACATATTTTCTATGATGACCCACATTATTCCCTAAATAAAATCCTGAATTGCTTTTCTATACTAACTGATGTTTGCTACTGGATAATTTTTTAAAGGAAACACTTTTACACCTCATTCCAACTCTAAAAAAATTACCCATGGTTCGAATCCCATATTTGGTTTTCTATTTAATGGTAAATTGAAACGTTTTTATTTTAATAGCATCTCTAGAGACTCCTAATCTACTATAGCAATCACAAGTCTCACTAAACCTAGATAATTACTCATAGGTTTATTCATTCAATTTCCTATGAACTAAAGACAAAATATTTCATCGATGGGAGTGAATTTTAAAATTCAAAATTTCTTATATAGGAAGATACACCTTACTCTTTTTTTGCTATCTACATCCTAACAAAACTCATGGAATTAGATGTTTGGCTAATCAGTCATTTAATCAAATTTCTCCTCATATTCTTCAAACTTTTCTCTAACTTCACAGTTTCCCAATGGTTTCTAGGGTCATTAAATGAATTTAAGATACTTCTACCTTGCATAAAAATATCATACTAAACAATTTATACAGAAAAGTATTCAAATCACATGTTATAAATCATCCATCCAGTGCATCCTTTCCTTTTTTGTTGGCTTAAAAGTGATGCCCTTTCTAAAGTTAATTCACAAAAATAATATGTGGTAAAGAGAATTTTCACACCTGTAAACATATAGATTAGAATACACTTTACCTCTGTAGCAACGAGGCAATTGAAAAGTCCAAATTTAGGGGAATTTTTTTCATTTTTTAATTCTTACTTTCGCTATAACATCTATGTAATTTTTATCATAATTACTCTAAAAATATAGTACGATAAAAGGGTCTACCAACAACAAGGTAAAAATTAAGTTTATATTTTTTTGGATTTAGTCTGATCATAGAAGGGTATAGAAATGAGAAACATATTTGTATATAATATTCTACGTATTAATTATTGATAATAAAAAACTTTAGGGTTTATATTATTTACAGTAATGAGAATAACTATTTGATATTTAAATCAAGTTGAATGAGTAACGTTTACATTCCCATAGAATGAATAAAAATTACATTCCCAGCACTTATCGGAGATGGGCAGAAAGGGAGGGTTGTCAAGTCAACGGGTGTGCAGGAAGCATGTGTAGACAAATGTGGGCCAATGCTCTAGGGAGCTGATGTGGCTTGTAGTTCATGAATCCAAATTCAGATGTTCTATGTGTTTTCTATGAGTTTTTAAAAACTGAAATTTAAAATCCAATATTTATAATGACTTTCCAATTAATATTCTATAAATATTTTAGGCAAGAAACAGGTCAATCCGTCAGGGAGACAGAAATTTAATATCAGAAATTTTCTGCACTTGGAAGTGAGACAAAATATTCAACGAGTGAAAAATATATTTTTTGGAATTTTTCTGTATTGTTAATAAATTATTGTTGTTTGTAAGATTTATATTCGAGCCAAAGGGGAGAAAATTATTTTTAGATCTTATCAATGATTTTATAGTTCTATTTAATATGTTGAAATAAATGTTTTCTGGATTCGTAGATTTTTATATTAGTTTTAAAGAAAAATGACTAGAAATGATAAATATGATTTTGAGGGATTTTTCTTGAGTCTATTTCAAGATAAAATAAGTAGAAATGATGATTATTTTATTTAATATAAAAATAAAAAATATATAAATTGCCTTTTCAGTAGTTAGTAGAAGAGGTTGGCGGCGGCAAGGAGCAGACTCAAGCGCAAATGTGCAATCTTTGGGCAAGGGAATCATCAATCTCCTCAATGATCCCCAAAATTAGCCAAAAGTATGTCAATTTCAACTAAGTTACAACGAATTAGAAACCAAAATTTTCCATATGTTTTAGGTGTAGAAATTAGAGATAGAAGGTAGGGTTTATAGGGAGAAAATGGGGATTTATAGAGAGAGAAAGTGATATACAATTAGCAGAAGCAAAGGAAATTGACCGGGATGACAGTGAAAATTTAGATCTAGGTTCATAAAGGGTTTCTGGTTGTTTCTAGTCCCAATGCCTTTTCCTCAACTTGGGAGTCTTATATTTGTGAGGATTCTTATATTGACTTGATCTAGAGATGAATTATGGAGTAGAAACTAAAAATAATTTTTTCGCGGATCAAATCCCTGACTTCTCAATTCCTCAAGTGAGCTGTGATGTGTCATTCAAGTGTCCAACCGCTTAACATATATATGTGATGGTCGGCATGGAAAATATCTTCTTCTTTATCTCGATGAGCCTTGTTATTGATCCACCATCCTCATTTCGTCCTTTTGATTCATCGAGAGGGGAGGAAGCCCACTGAGAAAAGGGGGAAGAAAGATAGGAGCATGAAGAACTCTTTCATGGGTGAAGTTTATTCAGGGCTTTCTCCTATTTATACTTAATTGTAATTTCTTGAAAATCCCACAAAATTAAAAGTATATCTTTCACGTGCAATAGACCATCTGTGTGTGACCTTCTAGGATAATGTATCAGTCTAGTGAATAACTCTAATGGCTGAATAATATTCACTTCCCACCTTATTAATTAGCTTCATCAGAATATAAATTATTATCACTAATTGATTTCACCCAATCAACAGGATGACTTGTCAATCCAAGGGGTGACAAGATACACCTTGTGCTCTATTAGATACAAAGGAGTATATTGACTCTCTCATAGAACCTCGGTGTCATTCATTGCCGTATACAAATATTCCCTAGGATAACTTGGTATATGGTCGATTGTAAAACTCTAATCAATCATCCCAGCTAGTTCCGATACAGTGGGAAATAATTGGATAACACTTCTCCAATATGCATTGGTTAAAGCTACAGTTTTTATTATGTAATGTCTTGCAAGTTGCAAGGATAATAAACAAAATAACGCAAGAGAAATACAAAAAAGTCATGGTGCCTCAGACTTTATTACAAGAAAGGGTCCCAAACATGGGATGCAATTCATTTTCTTTTTCTGTAGTTTTATGATTTCTAGTAAACAAAATTTAGGCTGAGTTTCACTTTCATCTTATTTAGAGGAGAAAGGGAAACGAAGGATTATCAGATGATTGCATCTACGACTTGCGTTCCTCACCATTGTTTCTGTGACCTGGGCGAACAGTAATTATCAATATATCTTACACTTTTTCCACCTAAGACATCTGCTTCAAGGAATCTTACGCTGAAAAAGGATTAGTTTCCCCATTATCATGAACCCACTCGTCGCCATTTCCTATTATTACAGAGGGACCTTCTCTTTTCAAATATTTCCTTGCGATTTGTCAGCTTTCTTTTGGTTTGGACACTCCGCTCCCCATTTTGCACGTCGCATCAGAGAATTCAAAACCCAATTGGTTCGTCTTTTCTCCAATGTCTCCTCGTGGCTGTCCCTCTGCCCATCAGCGTGGGGACATGAACCCACATCCATCTTCAAGACCTCCACAAACACGACGAACTGACAACAGACAAACGCCAAAGAACAAAACAACAACGCCGAGAGAAGGCGCAACCACAGACCAAAGAACTCTTCCAGACCCAGAAATTTTTCACGTGCGAGAGCCGTCGTAAACACGAGGAAAGAACAACCAACACATGAATGCCACCCTCCCACGTAAAAAAAAAAAAAACCATGCAAGGAAATTATTCCACCATTCTCAGGCTTCCCACGAGAGATGAAGATCATCGAAATCGAAGAAGCAGCCATCGACGCTGGGCGGCGCGACGGCGACGGGGTCGAACCCGCCGTCGTGAATGAGCTCCTCCCAGAGAGCCACGTCGGCGAAATCCTCGGCGCCGCCGCCCATTTCGACCGGCGGTGGCGCCGCGGCCGCCGCGGAGGGCTCAGCGGACGGCGCGTCGGGGAGGTTGAGGCGCGCGCAGTCGCCGTAGAGGGTCCGAGCCGCGTCGTCGTAGGCTCGAGCCGCCTCGAGCGCTGTGGCGTAGGTCCCGAGCCAGAGCCGCGCCCCCCGGTTTGGCTCGCGTATCTCCGCCACCCACTTCCCCCACGTCCTCTGTCTCACTCCTCTGTATGTGCAAAACGCGTTCTCCGGCCCCCCCTTCCCCTTCATACACCCTTTCCTCGACCTCCTCAGCGTCGCCTTCCTCGCCTTCCCCGCTCCCTCCTCCTCCATCCAGAGAGAGAAACCCACACAACCCAGAGAGAGAAAGACACAGAACAAGAGAGAGAACGACACAAAACAAGAGAGAGAGAGGTCCGAGATTCCAGGAGACGGCCATTTTTATCGCTCGAAGCTCTGCCGCCGTATCTTAGCTCATCGCTAACGTAAGAAGCTGAGGATGTTTCTGCATGGCGCCGCCGCGTGGCGCGCGATCACTGCCGCCACCTGTCCTCGCCCGGACACGTGGCGGCAGATCGCAGGGCGCCGGAGCCCCGCCGGCGCCGCCGCTGGCGTCAGCTGAGGAAAGCGTCGAGAAACATCTTTCCGAATTATCGCTACAATCAAATGTGATTAAGCAGTTGACACCTCTTAAGTCGTGAAATAATTCGTTTGTCCAGCGTGTTAAGTGCAGATAATTACTCCTTTCGATAAACTATGATTTGGGTAAGTCAAATAAACTTACACACCTCGTCAGAAGAAAAAATGCACTGACAATGACTAAGAATTATTCGACTAGGGTCAGAATTTCACTAAATGCAGTATTTCGGACTCGTACATGGGTCTAGCGTATTAAGTACAGAAGATTATTGAACAAGAGGAGAAACCCTCCGTGGAAAAAGAATTATCATATGGCGGTGCCAACCTAATCCATACATGGATGACTGCACATGAACTTGACTAAAACTTGAGAAATTGCCTTGAAACAACGGTCAGGATCTTCCATCGTCGATGATTGATCAGGATTTGTTGGAATCCTTGGGCTTTGAGAAGAAGGGATCCCATTCATGAGGCCCAACATCATGGAGCCCATCCATCAGAGCATATTTCCAGCTATTTTCTTCAATAAAATCACTGATATTTCGTCCCTGGATGATATCCAGCCTCATCTTCGTCACCTTATTAATAATAGCCTCAACAGACACATCAAAGGCATCTCTGAGGGTCTCTAATTTAGACCTTGGATCAGCATACACAAGCCTTGGAATCAAGCTAATGACTTTCTCTCTCATCTTAATCATCTCTTCTGGAGGAACTTGCCGCAGTCTCTCCTCGATGCTGACATTTCTCACTCTAACATCATCTTCAGGGATGAAGACAGAGAAGGTGGAGTAATTCCTTGGAAGATGCCAGGTGTATTGAGTGTAAGCCGAGCCCGGATGGAAGAACACTGGAATACAGCCAGCAAGCATCGAATCGAACGCCGACCGCCTCGTGTACGAATCGCCTTGAGGCTGCAAGCAGAACAAAGAACTCTGAAACATCTGCATTATGCTGCTAGGAGAGTGGCACTTGCTCTCGCCGAACCCGCATTCCAACAGCTTACAAGCTTCAGAATTCCTGCACTGATTGATAATCTGGGTTCGGATCGACTTCGGGTTATCGGGCCGAGGCGCCCCGGCAAAGGAGAAGAGCCACTTGCGATCCAACATTCTCATCCTG